>NC_088864.1:55432047-55732047 GCF_032884065.1 Artemia franciscana
GTAACTGCTACCTGATTCCGCGGGGTTCATTCTTTATTATAGATACTTGGTTGCAGATACCGCTTCAGCCACAACTAAAAAAAAAAATAGTGTGACTGGGTCAACGTAAGGATTGACATCACAAGAATAAACCAATGGAAATACAGTGCGCGTTATAGCATGGGAGTATAGGATGGTGATATTTCTTTTCCTCTTCGGTTAATAAGAGAGGGACATAGATGATTCAATATCTGCAAAGTCTATCCTAGTCTGAAACAATTACGAGGGTCCCAACTCTTTTTCATCAATTCCGCAGAAAAAGATTACAACTATTTGACACATTTTGGAAGAATAAGATTATTTATAATACAGAAATATTCATATTAGTTTACTGAAGTCTATTTCAGATGAGCAATAATAATTCAACCTGTAAAAAAAAGAAAAAAAAGAAATAAGAACAGAAGAAAGAAATTCGAGTAACATTAATTTGACAAAAGAATTACCGGACTAACGAATACCTTACCTTTTTCTCTTGTTTATGCGGTTAATATTTAAACACTGTCTAGTGGATATTTAATCTTGTTTTGATCATTCTATTTCATATCTCTTTTTTAAAGAGCTTTATTAGTTTGTAAGATTGTTAAGTTTTCTAATCGTTTTTTTTTTTATTATGGTTGTAATTATTATTTTTCGAATTTTTGCTGGTTTTTTCTTCTTTTTTGTATGTACTGTATTTTGGGTTATATATGTAATTCAGTTTTACTTCATGGTTAATTTGCTGTAATAAATTGGCAATACGCATTCCTGGAATGTGCTTATAGCCAGGGAGAAATATTGAGCCAGGGAAAAAACAGGACAGAAATACTGATATTTATGGTTTTGGGTAATAAGAAAGCAGCAGAGGGTTTGAGAATGCAGTCTGATAAAATGGATCTGATAAAATGGATGAAAGGAAATATGAGCAACTTAATTTTTTTTCAAAATTGTTTTTATCTTTTGCCGTTCAATTTGTAATCTTTACAAATCAACAAAAAAGATTACATAATTTATACCGTTTTGGAAGTAATCCTGATTCGTCTTGAAAGATTAGGCGGGAAATTCTAAATTCTACAAAATCATTGATCTAGAAATACTCTTACCTTTTTTGTTTTTCAACTATTGGTGAAGAAGTGGAGTGACTCAATTTTTAGCTTTAAGCATAGGCATCTATCCAGCAGGAATGTGCCTGTCCTGCCAGACAACCTTAACTTAGCTGAAAAGATAAATTCCGTCAAAGCCTCGTGATGCAGTGGGTTTGGCATCAGCTCTCAGATTGGTAATACGGGACCCAGAGCAATATGGCCAGATGGGGCATATTTGCGTCATTTTGGCGCTTTTTTGAGTTGTTTGGGCATTAATTTTTCAAATCAGTTAGATTTTTGCGGGATTGTAAATCGTTCACTTGGACCATTTTCGCATTTATTGTGACGCAACTTTCAAAAAAACATCTGGCAACACATAAATGATGATGTTCAGAAAATTACACAGAAGCTTTAAATATGACCTGGAATGCTTTTTACGAAAAGGCAGAGATCTCAATAGCGAAATATGGATGCTCAACCGAACGAATGAGCAATAGCTGATGATGACGTAGTAGAGAAGAATTATGTAGAAGCTTTACTTTAGAATATGACCTGGAATGCTTTTTATGAAAAGGCAGAGATCTCAAAAGGGAAGTAAGGGTGATCAACCGAACGACTGAGCAACAACTGACGATGATGCTGTAGAGAAGAATTACTTGGAAGCTTTAAAATATGACCTGGAATCCTTTTTACGAAAAGGCAGAGATCTCAACAGCGAAGTAAGGATGCTCGACCGAATGACTGAGCAATAACTGATGATGACATTGTATAGAAGAATTACGTAGAAGCTTTAAGATATGACCTGGAATTAAATGCTTTAGTTTCTTCTACTACATTATTCCTTAACTACTTAAACCAAAACACAGCCATATTTTGCTGTTTGTAGCTCATATAGCCCACTTTTCAGTTGGGATACAATCCAAACCGAGATTGAAAAGCATTCTTAAAAAATACTGAAGATCTTGAAGTACAAAGGAAATCAAAATAAATATAAAAAATAGGTAATTGTGTTATATTTTAAACACTCGAGAATTTGGATCTACATATCAGACAATAAACAGTTTATACATATCAGTATACCACTCAGTATCTACTGGTTGTTTCGGAAATTTGATGTTTTTAGGGAAGCTACACCGTTTTGTCAGAGTTGCATCGTTAAACCGTGAAAATAGACAAGCAAAAATAGCTAGTTAAATTTGACAATGATTTCGTTCGTAAAAATTCTAAAACTTCAAAGGAGAGCTATACTTTCTTAAGTTGTTTGCAGCCAAACGTTTTTAGCTTATTTTTTGTTAATTTTTACTCTCTTTTCTCTATTTAAAATGAGGGTCCCACTACTACCAAGCTGTTTGACTGTTTAACTGCTTTATCTAAAAAATTTAAGACAATAAAACAAATTCATGCCCAATGGAGTGTGCAGCTCATAAAGCTGGACAAAGGCAAATAGTAATCTCCTCATAATAATGATGAAAACAACAAGAAACTGGCTAATGAAAAAATAAACAATAAAACATGAAGAGCAAAAGAAATGCTTAGTAAGTGGGGCAAGGGAGGTCATATCAACACGGGTGCACCACAAAAACAAAAACAATGTATATCCGTCTCTATGTTCCATAAATAGGCAATCTTTAGTATTTCCTTCCTCAACTTCCGTTAAGATTACCGTGATGACTCAACTGGAAACCAATCTTTCAACTTGCATTTATTTGTAGTAAACAGTAATTGGTACCTAAGTGAAAACCTAGACCTTTCAGAACTAACAAAAGAAATTCAATATATGCTAGTACACGTAGGAGCTGAAGGAGGTTGTAGAATTAGCAAAGATCTGTCGTTAAAATAACTACCAAAATTTTGTATTTCAAAATATCATGTCAAAACATTAAATTCTTTGCTAGGTTCCAAACCTAATAAAATCAAGAAACAAAACAACCTTTCAGTTTTTGATGCGTTTTTGAATTTGCGTTTCTGGTCGATTTGCAAAATCTCAGAAAATTCTCAGTTCCTTTTTTTGACGAATCTGCAGCAGTTTTATGTGCGTCCAAAAATTGTTAAGATAAATAACTGAACAATAATCCAAATAAGAAGCAATTGATGAATGGTAAATTGTTTTTAAAATCAAAAACGGAGAAAATAAATGAAAAGGATGCATGTGTCTAAAATCTTGTGAGAGTTTAATTATTAAGAAATCCATATGCTTTTTAATTGACCTAAGGGGGTCAAGAAAAACATTGGATGTAAATAACCTCCACTGATTTTATGCTCCCAACTTGAAGCTCTTAACAAAAGATTTTTTGAAAAAAGCATTATGAACTACTAAAGACCATAAATTTAATTTCAAATATTTGCTACTAAATAATTGGAAACAAAAAGAATCCGACGCATCTCTCTCAGACATTGGTAAAAATCTAATTCAACTATTTCAGACTCTAATATACCACTGGTGAGCTGGTACTATTGTCTGTTTCTGGCTGAATCTTGATAAATTCTCACTTCATATGTCTTTAAATCTAATAGAAATACGATTCGTGTCTCTAAGACATTGATAAAAGCCTAGTTCACCTATATCAGGCTCTGGTATACCATTTGTGAGCTGGTACTAGCGACTGTGTCTGACTAAACCTTGACAAATTCCCACTTAATATGTCTCTAATTCTAAACAGAATCCGATTCATCTCTCTCACACTTTATTAAAAACATAATTCACCTATTTCAGACTCTAGTATACCACTTGTGAGCTGGTAATAGTGCTTGTGTCTGACTGAATCTTGAACCCAATTCATATATCTCCAACTTTAAAAAGAATAAGATTTTTATCTTATTCTTTTAAATTTTAGACAATTCAATCCCGGTGAAAATTTACCTAGGATAATTACCCTGAACAACTCCACGCGCAGAATATTCATTATATTATTTTTCTATTAAATATCTCTATTAAATATTTTTCCGTTATTCTATTATTAAATACTATTTCTATTAGTAAATATTTTTCTATTAAATATTTCTATTAAATATTTAGTTCAAGGGTTTTCCCCATTTTTGCAAATACATAATATAGGGTAAATTTCTATCTAATCAGTTTAAACGACCTAATTTCATCATCACTGTCCTCGGTACTTAAGGGAACTAGGAACAAGGAAACTTGCCCCACACGCAGCACACACTCTATTCCTCAAAATTAGAATCTTCTTTGATAATTCGGTAAGTAAAGAATTCTGCTCGAAGGGAAGAAACTGTGTGGATAATATCTACCTTAACAAAAAATTAAATTCATTCATCTAGCTTGGGCACCTATTGGCCTTTGTATTATTCCTTTCCCTTTGCCTCTTGCCTATTGTTGTATGATTTGTTACCATGTGGCTGTTCCCCTTTTTAAAGCTTAACAAAAATATCCCATTAAATTTTCAGATTTGCCATTAAAACTTTACGATAACAAGACCCATCAAAAAAAAAAGAAAAGGGAATCCCATGTGATTAAAGACTCTATTGCTATAATATGAACTTAGCTAGACCAACAAGAAAACAAAAGGAAATATTAAACAAGTCAAGGCTATACTTATGGGGTGTATGCAGATTCACTATCCAACCCCCCCCCCCCCCCTAGTACTCAAAAGTGAAATTAGAACAAAAGCTTGTCGTTTACTTGATGTTACAGAAAAACTCACATTTCCCCCTTTCAGAACCTTGACTCTCTTTGTTAACAGTTAACAGGGTGCTATATGTAATATGTATGTATATATATATATATATATATATATATATATATATATATATATATATATATATATATATATATATATATATATATATATATATATATATAATATATCTTAATTGTAAGTTAGTGCACAAAAAATGTATATCATTCGGTTAGGCGATGTTTACCAAAAAAAAATAAATAATTATATTTCCTTCTTTTCTAACCTTTACTCCTCTTTCCAGTGGAATAAAACAGCGATTAGGGCTCTAGATGCAATGTATAATGTACATGTAATATTATATGTAATACAATTAAGAGTTGTGCTCAAATATTGTAATGACGTTGCCTATATCTTCTATATTATATAATTCACCTATTTATCTGCCCCAACCCCCCCCCCCCCCATCTAAAAAAAAAACACATTATCCGGTGTAAGTGCCCGTTGTCTTCTCCAATAAAAAATCGAGTATTTTATAGCAAAATCTTTATTCGCACTTGGATGCTAGTGACTCAAAAATTTATTAGTTTTCTTAAGTGTCGTAAAGAATTACAATTTCAAACCTTAGATTCGCGAAAACTATATAAACTTTCGAACATAAAAGATCTGAATAAATTACGAGTTATGTTCTGCGAGACAGCAAACGATAAAAGATGCATAATACCCCAAAAATCTCTTTTTAATGTGCTACGGTTAGTGATACTATACGATCAAATGTATGTCCTATAGTTGTAAAGTTTTTTAACGGCTATTTTAAATTGGAATATTTTTCATAATTAAATCTGATTTTTAACATAACCTAAATTCTAGTACTTATTCCTCTAACTTTGTCTTTTTGAACAAAGGCACTATTAAATTGAAGTTCTAAATGAAGTATTTGAAGGTTTAATTTGAAGTGTTTTTAGTAGATACTTAAAATTGACTTTTAACATGGACTGAATTCTTGACTTAACCTTTAGCTTTGTCTTTTCAAAACTTTACAAAACTGAAGTTAAATTCTAGTAAACATGAATGTTTAAATTAATTATTAATAGAAGCTTTGAATAAAGCTTTATTTTTTCATACTTAAAGTTGATTTAATCCATCACTCACTGATGGTATGAGAAGCATTTCAAGAAAATTGAATTTTCAACCGTGGGTTGATAGGCATATCCACGTTTTTTTGGGTGGAGAGGGTATTTTTCATAGAGGAATGTAAAAATAATTTAATACGCATACAAAATTTGTTTATATGGATTTTTTTACGTGATTACGAGCCGGATTTTTTTTTTCGGGGGAGGGGGGGGGGGGTTCAAACCCAGTAACCCTCAGTAGGCCCTGGGTTTACTCATTTGCGATTTTTACCACGTAAAAATGATTGTCTGGCCAGAAATACGACAACTGCAACTGTTTACGATACTTCTTATAAAATTTAACTGATTTTCTGAATTATCATCTAAGTTCATGAATCTCAACTTCACCGCAAATCAAACTTAAAAATCGTATTTGAACTATTGTAAAAGGTTAAACAGACTGAATACTGAAAAATTAAATGTGAACATAAAAAACCCTCCGTACTGGATTAGACATATATACCTGTTTTGACACTGGCAAAAAATTGCCCTTAATTTTAATTTACATCTACCTTTCTTCACTGAAGGTTTTAAAAACACAATTTCAATGACTGGGATTAGATTTTATCACATATTTTGTGATTTTTTTTTTTTATTTACATAATTTTTTTCAAATTTCTTATTAATCTGGATTTTAAGAAGATATGAGGTGTAAACGATATCCTTAGGCCTTAAAAAACATAGTATTCCACGTCCACCGAAAACCTGCACCCCGAGGAGGGAAATGGGCGGAGGTAGATGCTTTAACAGACGTTGTCGGCCATAATTTAGACTTTGGATCCACTCCTGATTTATTATTTTTTTTTTTTTTTTGCATAGCTACTTTTGATTTTTAACAAATGGCGAATTCTTCTACTTTCCAAAAATAAGATTTCCCCCCAGCAATAACTAAGGCTATGAAGAACATTTCCAGAAAATTGATTTTATATGAAAAGTATCGAATCGGCTTTTTCTTAAATGTTCTCCAATAGGAAAAAGAATGCCATATAGCATCTTCTGAACTTCTACAGCCGTAGATAATTTCGAAGACCACCCTGCCCTTCCATGACGGTAAATAGAAAGTTCAAATAGGGATAAATCATTTTAATATACAATGATAATTTTCACCAAAAAATACTAGATGTTTCAGTCACATATGCAGTTGCCGTCAGCAATAGTAATCTTCTGATTACTACTACTGATGTATCATTACTACTACTACTGATATATTACTGATGATTACTGCCATGATGTCACAGTAGTAATACCCTGATTACTACTACTAATGTATTATTACTGAAGATGGTCACCACGTATGTGACCGAAGATTTTTATGAAATTCACTGTTTCTCCAGACAACTGGAAATGTTTCCAGTTTCCAGACAAAGTTCTCTGGAAATGTTCTCCAATAGATTAAAACAGGTAACGAACAGGTCACACAACGCTTTTTGAACTACCTCTATCAAAATAAAAATTGACACCATATGTGACACTGGGGCTATGAGGAAGAAATTAAGAAAGTTACTGACAGTCATTATTGGAGAAATTTGTGATTAGGAGATAACAGGTATTATCCCTTTGATTTCTTAATTTCGAGTACTCCGCAAGACATTGCTGTCACTATGAATTTTTTTTTTATCCCGCAAGAGCTACTAGCATTCTGAGCCCAAGCAATCATTTTGAAAACATATAAATGTGAGAAAAATGGCATGGATAAGTAGTAGTCATGACAATCAAACTACGAAATAAGGTATTATTAATATGTTTCATTTGAATATTCTAATGGCTCCGGAAAACCATGGATCACCGATGAGATCATTCAACTGTGTAAAGACAGGCGTGCTGTCGCTAATTAGGCAAGACCCAGAAAGCAGAGATAAGAGATTTATAAGCTTCTAAGCGACTAACGGAAAAGAAGATCAAACGCTCTCTAACCGCGTACATTCATAACGAATGTGACCAATACGAAATCAACTTCCAAAAAGGCAATACCCATGCCGTGTACAAAAGATTACGAGAGCTATCGAGGGGCAAAACTACACTTACAAATGTGCTCCTGGATAAGGACGGGACTCCCGTCAACGAAGTAACAGAAATAAGAGAGAGAGGTGGAGACAACATTTTCATGAAAGGTCAAACTCCCCGATTAATCCTGATTCTGCCGTTCTTAGGAATTTAACCATCTCCCCATTGGAACCAACCCCGCCACCACTCAGAAGCGAGGTTGAAGCTGCCTTGAAGTCACTCAAGTCAAATAAATCGCCTGGACCAGGTGGATTGCAAGCAAAACTACTGCAAATCGACTCAGAAGTCGCAACAGACCTCTACCACAGAATTGCCACAGCTGCCTGGCACAGGGAATATTTCTCGAAAACGTGGTGTTCCGCTACCATAATTCCTCTGCATAAGAAAGGTTCCAAAGCCGAATGTGACAATTAACGTCCAATCAGCCTGACAAGCAAATCTGCCACAGTGCTGACCAAGATACTGCTGGACAGAATAAAAGTATTAAGCAGTCACATCATCCCTGAGTATCAGGCAGATTTCCGAGCGAACCGCTCTACGATAGACCAGATTTTTGTCATCTGTCAAGTAATGGAAAAATACCTTGAATAGGGTCAGGATCTCTATCAACTCTTCATTGACTTCAAACAAGCTTTCGACTTAAATTGGAGAGAAAGCCTTAGGCATATATTACTTCATTACGGCGTCCCGTCAAACATCGTATCACTCATTCGTAACATGTATGAGCGATTCAGACGCCAAGTACAAACAGTTGAGGGAACGACCGAAGAATTCCAAACTTCTGTTGGTGTTTTCAAGGATGCATCCTCTCACCTCACATGTTTAATCTCTTCCTCCATTGCGTAATGTCGCATGCTGAAGCAACAAATGGGGCAATGATAGGAGGAATCGTAATCGACAAGCTGGCATACGCAGACGACATCGACATGCTCACTGGATCCGTCGCTGAACTTCAAACCAAAGCAGATAACCTGGAAGTAGTTACACGAACCTTCAGAATGAAAATCCACGAGGATAAAACGAAAACCATGCGCGTGTCAAGGTTCGATAGCCCATCCTCACCAAAAACAAAGCTTAATGGAGCGGAAATCATCATTACTATAGCTATGTACGGCTGTGAAACGTGGACAGTCAGAGTAGATGACTCCAGGCGACTCACCGCGTTTGAGACAAAGCTGCTACGTCGAATCGCTGGCATAACATACGTAGATCGAGTCTCAAGTGCCAACCTACTCAGAAGACTGCAGTATAACACTATCATCCTCGACAGGGTCCCTGTCTGACAATTCAGGTGACTTGGCCACGTCTACCGCATGTCCAACGACCAACTACCGAAATTTACCTTCGAAGGTTGCATTTATAGTTCTCGCCCTCGCGCTTGCCCTCCGAAGCGCTAAAAGGAGAACTTCTTCGACTACAACATCCCAGTTCTTCTCAGAATGGCACAAAAAGAGGGCATTATACGCGACAAATACATTCACTCGTGAGGAGAGAGGCCCAAGACGACCACCAAGGCCGGATGGGACTTAAGTCAGGTAAGTCAATATCCTAATCAATTTTATTGAAAAAGTATAATTTCAACCATTTGAATTTTTGGGATTATTTGTTTGATAAAGAGGAAAGGAATCACCTTCTGCATAAGCGAATCTCTTCACATCAAATGCCAGGGAATACCGGCCAGTTTGAATACTTTTACTGTTAAACAGCCACTGAGTCTTTCACGCTCCCCAAGGCTCCAGAAAACCCCTCTGCCCTTAGAATATGTTCCGGTTTAGAGCATTGTAGGCAAATATAAAATTTGCATTTGAGACTTATGGGAAGAGCCATTCATTTTGGGGAAACAAATAAAAGTTAAAATGGGGATAAGTCCTTTCATTAGACAGTGAAAAACATATACAAAAGCTCTGGATATTTCGACCGCATAAATCAGTGATCGTCATCAGCAGATAAACTAAAGTATTACAATTAAAACAAACTATGTTTATATAGAATAAAATAAGTACTTCCGGGTCACATATTCAGTTCATTGGCTGAGAGGGTTCATTCAAAGTCCTGAGTTCTTAATATTGCCTAAACGTACGCTGAAGTTTTAAATGAAGTTGACACAAACTTCTTCTAATTGCAAACGAAATGCTGATGAAACAAATACCTGATTTGGGGGAATTTTCTTTGAACTAAGAGAAACAACTTACCTGTAATCCTTCAATGTAGTTTTTAAAGAAGTTCTTTCAATTCAATACTAGATAATTTTTGCTGATTTTTGAACAGTGTTGAAGTTTTGAATTCCAACAGTGTTGAAGTTTTGAATTTTCAGCAACCAAACAATTTGCGTCGATTTTTTGTTGCTCGTCAATAGCGTAAGGACTAAATGAACTAAAATACATAAATAGAGTCAGTGAAACCAGTATTTCTGTCCTTTAAAGAATTCTCCTCAGGAGATATCTAAGAAAATAGCAATTTCTAATAAAGCAAAATTATAATTAAATACTCTACATTTGTTTCACTTCTTCTTTGTGTAATTATGATGGGTATAATGGGCTTTCTTTTCCCATGTTTTGATATACGGAATACACTTTAATAAAAAAGAGAAAGTGCAATGATTCTCAAGGCAGTATGTTACAGAACATAGATATTTTAAGAGAATTGAAAATTTTTAAAGGATTTCTGTTTTTTTCCTCATTAGATAGAATCAGCTGTTTTTCAAAGAAATCGTCTTTAAAACGTCCAAAATACCGCAAAACAATTTTTATATCAAAAGATTTGATTTCTAACTAGTATTTAAACTAGAAAAAGGATATGTTTAATTAAGCAGAAAACAATTTACTACATTTTTTTTCGAACAAAGTTTTTCCCAAGGAAATAAAATGCGAAGAAACTTAAAACGAACAAAAATTCTTGCTTTCCAGTATGCTACACATTACCTTAGATTCCAAAAAACCTCCTCCACCCTTAAACCTCCTCCACCTCAAAAACCTCCTAGACCAGTAATATCTTCTGGTCTAGAACATTCTGGCCAAAAATCAATTTGTGTCTTAGACTTGCACAAATTTGACATTGCGGAAATTAACATTTCCACAAATTTGATTTTCAACTACAACCTAAGCTAGAAAAAAGGCTATGTGTAATTAGGCAAATAATATTTAATAGTGGTTTACCAGCCTTCGGAAATGCGTAGCGAAGTTAAAATTTAAAACTAACAAAATTTGCTGCTCCACTGTATGCAACACATTCTCCAAGACTACAGATATTGCCATTTTAATTAATTACTTGAAAATGCCTTTAATAATGCCTTGCAAACCTTCTAAGGTATAATTATTAAAAAGACAAACTTTTCTCACGGAAACAAACATTGAAGTTGAAACTTAAAAACGAACTAAAATCATTGCTTGGTAGTGGGGAAATGGCTCGGGATATTTTACAACATCTGTAGAATTCTAAAACTAACACTTTACTGAAAACACAAAACCGCCCTAAAACAAAATGATGTTCTCTCAGAAAAACAATTCTATGAATAGCCTACAGAAAAAAAAGATTAATTTATCAGCCTCTCAACAGTCATTCAGCTCGAAGAAACCCACTTTTCGAATTATAATTCTAAAAAAAAAAAAAAACAGGAAAGCCAAGTTTTCTGTAAAGTGCTAGTTCTTAGAATTTTAAAGACATTGGAAAATACTACAAGCCAGTTTATTTAAACTAGTTTGGTAGATCTACTTTGCATAATCTGGGTAACAAGATTTTTTTTTTTTTTTTTTTTTTTTTTTTTTTTTTTTTTTTTTTTTTTTTTTATGTTCGTTGTTGTTTACCGCAGTGCTTTTTTGTTTAAAAAATATTTTTTGCTGGTTTTATTTTTGTTATAAATCCACAATGACCCTTACAAAAAGATTTTTAATAGATCTTAGTAGACTTAGCTTAGTAGTGTGTCCATATTAATAATAATTTATTTTTGATCCGCTATAAAAAATCAAAGCGGAGTATCAATAAAAGAAACAAAACAAACACTACACAAAACAGAAAGAACAAGAAACTAAAGCAAACGAAAAAGGCCTCTGTGGGTGGGCAGATACTTATAAATAGGATATATTGGAACTTCTTTGAGAGTTCCAACTTAATACATAAATCAATTCTTAAGATGCACTATTTTGACAATCTAAACGCACATAGGATCTTTTGTTAGTCCAAATTTGCCATCAGTATTCTCTCATATTTTACCTTGATAGACTTAGCCTTAATAGAACTATTATCACAGTAGTTTTGGTAGTAGTAGAAGTAGTTGAAGTATTAGGTTGCATTAGTAGTTGTAGTAGCAGCAGTATTAATAGCGATAATAGCATATGTATTTTTCCTTTTTGGTAAGTTGAAAATCGCTTTCATGACGCCCTGAAAGTTTAATCTTGACACGTTAAGCTGTTCCAAGAATATTGTCGATGTGCGCTTTTGACACCCTTCTGACCCGCTTTTCACAGTAATACTTTAAACCTTATAAGTTGTTGCAATCAAAGTAGTAGTTGAAGTAGTTTAGTAGCAGCAATAGTACGAGTAAATTTAGCAGTGGTATTAACGTTAACAGTGACATGTACATGTTATATACAGTGACAGGTCACTGTTAACGTTAATACCACTTGACAGTGTTGTGCCTTTCACAAAACCTAATTTCATAAAATATTATCAAAAGTACAAACACTAAAAACAAGAAGAACAATAGGGAATTTACTATCATTCCTTATTTTTCGCTATTTACTATCAAAGCACAGAAAATTTAGAAGATGGGTATTTTTTCCATTGGCATAATTGGACCCAAGAGTGTAAGCAGGAGTGAGATGCAGTAAAATCATGTCTTTTCTTCCTTTGAAGAACTGACAATGTCCAAATGTACGAATGTTAGGAAAAACACTGTTTTGGCACCAAAAAAACCTTTGTTTGAATTTTTCACTTTTCCCCTTAAAAAATGTCTGCAGACTTGCCTAAGCCCCCAAAAACGTTTTAATGGCATCTATATTTATGGTAGTTTTTTCCCCTTTTCTCCTATTATTGGGTTTTGTCGACTAACCATGCTAGCTGGTCCCTGCTTTCAACCAAAAATAGATTGTCAAAAAAGAGTTTTTAAATAATCAATGTTATCAATTTATTAATGAATTACTTCGAGAAGATACTTTAATATTACGTTATTCACTGGTAATTCTGCATCGTTTGCAAACGAAAACAAAATCTAAAATAAAAAGCCTCCTTACACTCTCCTGAACTTGCCTCAGAGTATAAAAATGTGTAGATTTTTATTCTTGATTAATTATTTTTTCACCTTTAACTTATTAGTTAGCTAAAAATAAACATTCAGAAAGTATCTATGGTGCTCAAAGTACCAAGGCCAACAAAATGAAATTTTTGGCCCCACTGTACCGTCATTATGTCTATTAATACATGAAAACCACGATTTTCAGATATTTTTCTTTTTTAAAAACATCAATTATTCAGTGACTATTACATTTTGTCGGTGTTACTACATTGAACCGTGAAAGTAAATAAGCAAAATTAATAAGTCAAACTTGACAACACTTTCCTTCCGTAAAAATTTAACCATTAAAAATTATTCCTGAAGTCAACTACATCTTCAACAAAGACTTAGGCTCAAGACTCTTAGACTATTTGGTGCGCTACTTTTTTTTCTTTTTTTTTTACCATAACGTCTACCAAAAACTGCTGACTGCGTATGGAGGTATTTTTAATCAAATATTAATTTACACTTTTCCTCAATATTTTAAAAATATTTATACTTTTACCAGCTTCCAATTAACCGGTTCAAACAATCAGATTTCATTTTCAATGTCCTTTGTACTATAAGAAAGCATCGGAAAAAGGGCCAGAGGAAGAAAAAAGAAAAGTAAACGGAATGTATGTAATAAATTACAACAAAGCTGTCTAAATACGCCAAGACTACCAACATAAATTGAAATATGCAGTGCCTGTGATTAGAACAGAGTGCATTTAACAGAAATACCGAACAAAAAAGAGAACTATCTCTCTTATGCACTATTTGACAGTTTAAAATTATGTTGGGCTAATAGTGGGACTTTAATTAATTACAGTACATTGGTTTAAAACTAAAGATGGACTACCGTGGAAGCACAAATTCAACTTCGTTATATTATATGGAATTATAACAACTGTCCTGGTTTTAGTTTTTGCAAATTACATGTTGTTTCACACATACTGTTGCTATGTATCTTTTTTCTTGTCTTCTTTTTTTATAAAGCGATGTTTGCCAAAGATTTAAGCTATGGTGTAGATAGATTTAGCGTTGCCAAAAAGAAGATTGAAATTTGCAAATGTTGTGTGTATTGCGGGAACTTAAAAAACTTGTATTGGGACAAGTTTTCAATTTTTACGTGGGTTGAATGATGATTCATTTTAATTCAGTTAAAATAGAAACAAATTAATTATTATTTTAAAGTGCGGGTATTAGAGTACAAGGACACCAATAGGGGGTGGGGCAGGGAATGAGAGTAATTCCCTGCCCCCTTACATCTTGATCTTTTTCATATTTTCATTTAAAAAGCCGAAACACAAAAATACCCCTCCTTAGATTTTGAAAATGCCTTTTATTGTATCTTCACAAAAAAGTTAAAAAAAAGTCCTTGTTCCCCAACATTTTCGTGAATTGGCACCCCTGATAGAGCCGTTCCCCATTTTATTTACAATTTTTCTGAAATAATTTCCGTGTGGTCAGCGGCTTTCAGAAATCACAAACACCTGGTGCCGCGTACCAAGCGTGGCAAAAGTGCACCAAACCTGGTGGAACTATGACAAGCGATGTAGGGACTTTGCCACATGTGGTGGAGCTATGCCAGGGGTGGCGAAAGCTCTGACATGTAGCCTACAACACTAAGTGGCGGAAAGTGAATGATGCAGAGACAGATAACATCTTTCGCTTTATATGGACTACTGACAGACAAATTCGCTTCCACAATTTCGTTGGTACGTTGCTCAGACATCTTCTCAAAATTTCAGACATAATGAAACCACTTGTAGGGCTCAAAAGATATGGTACCATTGGGTATTTTAACATATATACTATTTTCTTTAATAATGCGTAGCAAATATTGTTTTTGTACCAGTCTTTTCAATTAATGAGCTGCTTAATATCTATTTTGATTTTCAAACTATATTTATCAGAAATTCACTTCCAATTGGGAAAAATATTTCTCAAATCAACCACACAGAGGCGCTTGCACAGCCTGTTCCATTTAATAATTTCCCAAAAGAGCTATTAGAAAATTTTGAATTTCTAATTTTGGTTTCGAGAAATTTGAAGTGGTTTCGACGATACTGGCCGCTAAACAAGCGTTCCAAGAGCAGCGTACCATGAATTTCTGAGGAGATTTTGGAGGAAAAATGAAATGAAAATGAAGAGACTTTGGAGTAAATGAATCAATAAAGTAAACAATGTACTCAGGGGTGTGGGTTCTTCCATTTTGTCCCAGAAATTTGGAGGAAAAACTTTATATTAAATGAATCAATAAAGTAAACA
Source organism: Artemia franciscana (assembly GCF_032884065.1). Lineage (NCBI taxonomy): Eukaryota > Metazoa > Arthropoda > Branchiopoda > Anostraca > Artemiidae > Artemia > Artemia franciscana. The sequence continues at coordinate 55,447,481 of NC_088864.1, forward strand.
ATGTACTCAAGGGTGTGGGTTCTTCCATTTTGCCCCAGAATTGTGAAAGACTTTGAGATGTCTCCCATAATACCCTAATGTTATATAAAATTCACCAATATCCACCCTTCTTCTAAAATGAATTCCCGTAGAAATTCATCAAGTGGCCATTAGCTGAAACTGAAAGACGCTATAGGAGCTGACCATTGGTCTGCATACAAAATGTTTTCAAAGTTTTTGCAAATATATTTATTGTTTTTTAACAACCATAATTCTCGGTTCAAATTCTATTCGTTTTAAGTTTTCAACTTCAATGTTAAGCTTCAACTTAGAACCGATTTTAAGTGGGGATAGAGGGTGAACTTGCCCCAGGCACAGAAATTTTAGGGGCACAAAATTTCTAATATTTAATTTAACAGTTATAATCATTTTTAATAAGTACATTTTGTCAATATATAACAATTTTGTAAAAATCTGGCCTGAAATTTTTTAGGAGACAGGGGGGGGGGGCTAATGAAGATTTAGCCCCAGACACAAGAGAGTCCAGAACCGCCCCTATTTCAACTTTACTGTTTTGCTCTTAATTATATTCTTCCTTTTTTGTATCCTTAGAAGCATAGGCAAGGATTTGATTTTATTTGTGGTTAACTCAACCGGCAGTCGTAGAATACTAGAGGAGGGCTCCTTCAACCGAAAATATTCAGTTCTAATGTCCTTTCAAGTGATAAAACGATTCAAATGGCAACAAAGTGCCATTTCAAGTGTCTTTTTTAGACAATTAAATAAAAAAACACGATTTTTCAAATGAAAGTAAGGAGCAACATTAATATTGAAACGAACAAGAATTATTACTTATATGAGAGAGCTCATCCCCTCGTCAATACCTCGCTCTTTACGCCAAAGTTCGTATTTAAGAATGACCCCTGAATCACAAAGGGTTTAATTGGAATAAAAGCTCTTTTGAAAGTACAAAAAAACTTTAGCGTAAGGAGCTAGGCATTGACGAGGGGGTCAACCCCCCCCCCCAAATATATATTAATTTCTATTCGTTTTAATTTTAAGTTTTAATGTTAATCCTCACTTTTAGCTGAAAAAACTTGTTTTTTAATTTAATTTCTGAACGTTTTTTTAAATATTGCTGGAAATCCGGCATCCCTCCATGGAAAATTCCCTTCCCTCATGAAAAAAATTCATTCACGGAAAAATCCTCCTACGTAACCTTCTCCCCCTGACCCCCATCAGAATAAATCCCCCTGAAAATGTCCGAATGATTCCCATAACCAATACCAGACTATATGTAAATAATAGGTGAAGTTAAAAACTTGCAGCCCTTCCCTCGGGGGCTATGGGGGATTAAGTTATCCTCAGAGACATATTTATTAGATTTTTCGACTATGCTGTACAAAATGGCTATCTAAAAATTTTGATCGGGTGACTTTGGGAAAGAGTGAGCATGGGAGGGGGCCTAGCTACCCTCCAATTTTTTGGTGCCTTAAAAAGACATTAGAACTTTTAATTTATGTTCCAACGAGCACTCTCGCGATATTTTAGGATCACTGGGTTGTTACGATCACCCCTGGAAAAAAAAACAAATAAGCAAGCATCCGGGATCTTTCTTCTGGCAAAAAATACAAAATTCCACATTTTTTGCAGATATGAGCTTGAAATGTCCTGTGGTGGCGCAGTGGGTTTAACCTTAGCTTGGTAATACGGGACCCAGAGATCGAATCACGCTGCAGGAATGCACTGCAGGGCCGACGCAGGGACCATAGTAGTCAAGAAGCGTCGTTAATTCTTAAATAATGAGCTTGAAACCTCTAGAGTAGGGTTCTCTGTTACTTTGAATCTGATGGTGTGATTTTCATTAAGATTCTATTATCTTACGGGATGTTTCCCCCTTTTTTTCAAAAATAAATCAATTTTGAATTAAAATCAGATGGTTGTGGGCATCAAGCCATGGCTAATTGTAGGAAAAGCCAAGACAGATAGTCCGAGTGAGTAAGGGGCAAATCTGGCATAAGCCCTTTTAGGGTTGTATAAAGATGATGTCAGTTCATTTGTCGATAGATAAGTCTATCTATCATCCGTCCGTACGTCATTCCTAGGGTAGAACTTAGGCAGATAGTCATAGAACTAAGGGATGAAAGGTTCGATTGATTTTGGGTTGACGCCTCAGGCTTGTAACTCTTAATGGGTAAAACTATATGATGAAACTTCTATATTTGAAGTCAGCATAAAAATCTGATTCTTTTGCTGTATCTATTGGTATCAAAATTCCGTTTCTTAGAGTTTTGGTTACAATTCAGCCGAGTCGCTCCTTACTTACAGTTCGTTACCACGAACTGTTTGGTGATTTTGAAGCCTCGTTGGGAACTATTGTACAATATTTTGCGATTGTTGGCTAACTTTTAAGGGGGAGGGGTACGAATATTCCATTTTAATGAGCAGAAACTTCAAAACCTGTTTTCAGGCAAAAATTCTGAAACCTTCGTGATATATTCTTCAGATAAATTATGACTTTTATTTGAAAAAACATACGCAGTAAGAGTTAACGATGCGTGGTGTTCAGAGACGGCAGACTCCATCGGATGGTGACACTTCAGACATAAAATGAAAGACTAAATCCGTAAGTTTACTAGCATCTGGCTAGGGAAGAAGAGAGAAACACCCTCTCTAAGACTAAGAGTCGTCTTAGGAACTCAACTCTCTAGATAAACTGAAAAATTGTGATACGAACAATTGCCCATTTCTAGCATTTCAGACTCTCTTCAATAATTTTATGAGGTGCAGTCTTTTTGTCAATTGTCTCAAACCAATGTTCCAATTTTGGTAATTGTTCCAATTTTGCAATTGCCAATTGGGCAATTGTGTCAAACCAATGATCGTGGAAAACAGAGAAGCACCGCTCAAACGTTTATTATATTTCTAATTTTTTTTTTCAAACAGTTCGTGGTAACGAACTGCACATATAAGATTTATCAAGTTTAGTGCTATCCATCAAAAGCTACGAGCCAGAAAAAATTTGCCTGATTTTTGAAATAAGGGGAAACACCACCTGAAATTGAGGAATTAAATCATGCCATCATATTCAGCGTACCGAGAACCCTACTATAGAAGTTTCAAGCTCCTATATACAAAAAGGAAGATTTTTACCATTTTTGCGAGAAGACAGATCATGGATGTGTGTTTGTTTGTTTGCTTTTTTTTAGTTTTTTTTTCCTGGGTTGATCGTATTGAAATTATAGCCTTAAAAGATCAAGAAAGGGTGCATTCGAACGGAAATTAAAAGTTTTAGTACCCTTTTAAGGTGACCATATAGATTGGGGGGCAACTGAGCCCCCTCCCACGCCAATTTTTCCCCAAAGTAACCTGAACAAAATTTTGAGATAGCCATTTTCTTAAGTATAGTTCTTTTTATAATTTTTGAATTATTCTAATCCCTTGTCAAAATATATGCAAATATTTTTGCAATCACCAGGTTTTTCCTCTTCAAGCAATTTAATATAAACTTCTCTATAAATGAAAATGTTCAGTTTTTCCACACAAGTTTGACTAGTGTGACAACGTCATCAAACAGTTCGTGGTAACGAACTGTAGTAAGGAGCGACCCCGCTCAATAGTAGCCGAAACTGTAAAAAACGGAATTTTTATAGCAATAATTACATCAAAAGAATCGCATTTTAATGCTGAATTTAAATATATAAGTTCCATTAAATTTCATACCTATCAAAAGTTACGAGCCTGAGAAAATTTGCCTTATTTTAGAAAATAGGGGGAAACACCCCTTAAAAGTCATAGAATCTTAACGAAAATCACACATTCAGATTCAGCCTGACAGAGAACCCTACAGTAGGAGTTTCAAGCTCATATCTACAAAAATGTGGAATTTTGCATTTTTTGCCACAAGACAGGTCACGGATGCGTGTTTATTTGTTGTTTTTTTTTTCAGGGGTGATCCTATCGATCCAGTGGTCCAAGAATGTCGTGTGAGGGTCCATTCTAACGGAAATTAAAAGTTCTAGTGACATTTTTAAGTGACCTAAAAAATTGGAGGGCATCTAGGCCCCCTCCCACGCTTATGTTTTTTCCAAAGTCACCGGATCAAAATTCTGAGATAGCCATTTTATTCAACATAGTCGAAAAACCAAATAAGTATGTTTTTTGGGACGCCTTACTCCCCCACAGTCCCCGTGGTAGAGGCTGCAAGTTACAAACTTTGACCGGTGTTTACACGTAGTAATGGTTATTGGGAAGTGTACAGACGCTTTCAGGGGGATTTTTTGGTTGGGGGTGGTGTTGAGGGGAGGGGATATGCGGGGGTAATTTTCCATGGGAGATTTGACGTGGGAGAAGAAAATTTCCATGAAGGGGCGCAGGATTTTTTAGCATTTTTTTTAAGACCAAAATATTTTTGAAAAAATAAATATGAAAAAGTTTTTTCAACTGAAAGTAAGGAGCAGCATTAAAACTTAAAGCGAACAGAAATTATTACAAATATGAGGGGTTCACCTCCTCCTAATACCTCGCTCTTTACGCTAAAGTAATTTTATTAATTTCAACTATTTATTCTACGGCCTTTAGATTCAGGGGTCATTCTAAGGGAATTGGGACAAAATTTTAGCTTTAGTGTAAAGAGCGAGGTATTGACGAGGGGGTGAACCCCCTCATATACGTAATAAAAACATACGAATATAGAAGTTCGTTACAAAAGTTTATTCGTAAGTTACGTATATTTTTATTAGTAAAAATGTTCGTAAAAAATTAAAAGTTCTAGTTGCCTATTTAAATAGCCAAAATATTGGAGGGTAACTAGGCCTACTCCCCCGCTTCTTTTTTCTCAAAATCGTCCGATCAAAACTATGAGAAAGCCATTTCGTTTCAATTATTCATGTGTGGTGAGCCAAAATCAAAACATACATTATTTAAAAAACGTTCAGAAACGAAATCAAAAAAAAGTTTTTTTTAACTGAAAGTAAGGAGCGAGATTAAAACTTAAAACGAACAAAAATTACTCCGTATATGAAAGGGGCTGTTCCCTCCTCAACGCCCCGTTCTTTACGCTACATTTTTTTACTGTTTTAAAAAGTAGAGTTGAGAGAAAGAGTCAAACTTTAGCTTAAAGAGCAGGGCGTTGAGGAAGGAACAGCCCCTTTCATATACGGAGTAATTTTTGTTCATTTTAAGTTTTAATCTCACTCCTTACTTTCAGTTTAAAAAAATTGCTTTTTTTATTTAATTGCAATACTGATACAAATTTAGCTTATGAACTTATTTTGGAAGCCTCTCATGATGCAACAATAAAGGTCATATGGTCTTTTTCTATTCATTTTTGTTCCTTTTTTTTTTACCAAATAAGAAACAGACAATGAAATCCATTTGTTTTTTTTTCCATGTCAGAAATCGACTTGCAATAGACAGCCGAGTTTTCAAAAAAAGTGTTTGGTTGCGAGGAGACACTTTTATTTTGGCAATGGGAAACAAAGTATTTTTTTTCTGCAAATGTTCCTTTGGCTTTGAAACGAGTTTTTAGACATCGCCGGTTAGCAACATTTGGAGTGCAATATATATTAAAAGAAACACGATAAGCGAAAAACCGGACACACTAGAAAAAACAATAAAAAGTGATATGCCTTATTAATTCTTTAGATGTTGCTTTATCAGCTAAAGGACTCTGCAGTAAATATTGTAATATTGTCGAAAAATATTTATACCTAAGACAAAATGAGTTTTACATTTAGGAACGTTTTGGGGACGACGTTCCAGAATAGGAGACTCTTTCGATTGATTTTTACAATAAATTGGCTAATTGCATCTTTGGGAAAATTTTGGTTTTTCTATGCATAAAAGCAGTTGATTTCAGGGAATGGGTCCAAAGGGTAAGGGTGTATCCAGGATTCTGGTTCAGGGGAGGGGAATTTAAAAAAAAGAAACTTTGAGAGATACGTCAAAAATGTGTGTAGGCCTACATGTATTTTTGTTATGTTTCTACAGGTCGATTTTTTTTTTGGGGGGGGGGGCAAACTCGGTAACACTAGATACATAGACACCTTGATTTGTCTAGATGCATTGCAATAGTATAAATTACGCCCTGGTAGGATCTTTTGAAGTTTCTACCCTAAAGAAACTTCCCTTTGAATTAACAATCAATTCATGAATTAATAAATTAATTGATTGATTGAATCCCAAGACGAAGAGAAACTCAAAGAATAGTCCCATGAAACTTAACAATAACTGATACCGCTATGGATGAAAATATAAGTTCGAAAACGGAGATTAAAATGAATGATCATGCTGAATTTAAACTGAATATAAATTGCTACAAAAAGGAATAGACTTAGCCTTCCAAAGCCCAGAGCGTCTGGGCGATCAAGCACTAAAACAAGTAGCTAGGATGCACATTATACGACATAGGCTACTAGTTGGCCGGATATAGCCAAGATTCTGCTTTAGAGGGAGGGGTCCAAATAGTGTTTTGCATTGTCCAACCAAGTGGAAAGTAATGTAACAAATGGAGCCAATTAAATAGGGCAGTCATAATATAATCAGAAAGTAAATGTTTAAATTTGAAATAGAGTTCGGATATAGTGGCCCACGCCCATAAGCTATCGGATGCTTGGTCGCAGTTGTTTTAAACTTTTTCTCATTACTTGACTATAGTCATTTAGATGATTTAGTTCCTTTCGACTAATCAATTCTTCTTAGGACTAACTACGCAAGGTTCTTTTTTATAATTAACACTTTTCAAAAGTGAATCTCAGGATATCTTCTTTCAAAGCAGTACTATAGGGCATTCAATTAGGGAGGTTATTAGGGAAGTTATTACAGCATTCCCAGTGAAACTCAATTAAAGTATTTGGCTCATCAAGGAGCTCAGTACGAATATCATTAGTGTTCCCTTTTGACTAACTTCTGACTATCTCTAACTTCACCCGAAAAGATAACAACAATGTCTGGGACAGTAGTTTAATGAGGAGAAAGTGAAGGAGTTTCTTTCCCCTTAAATTACTAATTTATCGAAGGGTCTTTTGGGTCTTTTTATAGGCCACCAATCACCAATGCTTACACGTCATTGGGAGTTTGAAAAATTATTTACGGTTCCGAATACTTTTTTTTTCCATCGATTATCCCTGAGTTTTACCTCAGTAGTGGTTTGGACGTATTTGGATCGAAAAAGGTGTTTTATGACACAGAACTCAACGGAAATAGCTCTCTGATGGGTGCCATCTCTTATACTAGAGGTAGGTAGTGGTTGGTGTAGGTCTATACCAACTCTGTAAGAGTTGGTGTAGACATTCTATATTTATTTTTTATCTGGCAAGGAGGTTTCTTTATAACATTCCCATATTTTCAATTACTGATTAAAAACAAGTTTTAGGATTTTTAGTAACTTTCTAGTAATACGGTAACTTATGTTCGATTCAGGATTTAACGTCGTTTTCTACTTTCAAGACAAAAGGTATTTAAATTTAATTTTTGTCCGTCTTAATTCTTGTTTGTTCATAAGCTAAAATTACATGAAAATTGAGGTGAAAAGAATTAACCATGAAAAACCAAAATTGGGTGTAGCCCCCTCCCCTCACTGACAACGAACTTGCACTAAAAATGATCTTAACGATTTTCAAAAAATAGAAAAATTTGGCACCCTCCCCAAGACCCTTCTTTTATTTGCAAGCTGAAATAATATTGCAATTATGCAATACAACACACAGACTTCATCGCACTACTCAAAGCAGTGCATACACTGCACTGCTGTGTTATGCACCAATGCCGTGCATACAGTGAAGTTTTCCAACTATTGTCCATAAAAACTATTTTATATTAGCAGTTTCATGGTTTTAGACCAAAATGAGCCACCGAGAGGTAGAATACCTCTTCCTCTCTCTTTTGTTTTGTCTCTCTTCTCTTTTGTTGACTCTCTTTAAAGTTGGGAATCCTTGCAAATGTTTTTTATGCATTTGTTTCCTTTTTTTTACTGGAAATAGGGAATTGCAAGGGAAAAAATATTGAAATTATTTTTTGTGTACTTTCAAGTCATTGACCAATTCTAAACTTTACCGAATAAGGGTTTGGTTGCACTGTGTTGGAAATTTACGTTTTTGACACTACTCATCGGAAATTCCACTTTGATGTGGTACAACCTCTTATTTAAACAAAAAAAAAAAAAAACAACTATAACTCATCAATATCTGTTGGAACGAGTCCTTCCCCAATTTTCTACGACCATTGGTTAGATACATTCGCCCCTAGAAAAAAAAACTAGAAGTGAATAACTTCTGCTTAAATGAGCCCTTTTCAAATTTTCTACCACCATCGGTTCGATACCCTCGCCTAAGATTTTGACCAATATTGAAGCTCCTTTATTGAATGTTTTCCTCTTTTTTAACAGTCATATAGATATCCTTACAGTAATTACTCTTGATATTTAATTTTGAAGTTAAAATAGTTTACGCAATTTAAATTCAATAAAAAGTAGATCCCTAAAAAAGTAGATATATATATATATATATATATATATATATATATATATATATATATATATATATATATATATATATATATATATATATATATATATATATATATATATATATATATATATATATATATATATATATATATATATATATATATATATATATATATATATATATATATATATATATATTTCTAACTAGTGTTTTTTGCTGATTTGAAATTAAATTGGGTTGTTCCTTGCTTACCGCTCACTACCATAAACGGTTATGGTAGTGAGCGGGGTTACCTCCCTTGTGTAGTACCTTTCAGCACCTTGATACGAATATCTTCTTTTTAATTAAGTTTATCACCAAGAAAAAAACTGACAATTGAATAGTCTTCAACAAGGACAAGCAGGAACCAAGAAATACAGCCCACTCGGACGACGGTCACTAAAGACACGCCCTTCCTGTGATTAAAAATAATAGAAGATTACATCAAAAGTTAAAAGTCACGGAGAATGACTATGAGTACATATTTCTATATTCTTGGCCCTTGGGAGCTTTTTAGAGGCAACATAGCTCCCCTTCTTTCACATTTCATAAAGGAAAAATGGCTCCTGAGAAAATGACATCCCAAGTATTTACAAAATGTTTAGAGTATCAATAGACAATTTCAAGAATGTGGTTTCTATAGTCTTCACACTTACAAAATCATTACATGTTAACCCTCCCTCCTCCCTGTCCCTTAAGGAAAATAATGTTTACTGCCAAATGCACGCTTCACAGCCTGCACATTTTACTTCATTTGATGCTTTCATGGTATTACTAACTTTTTACTAATTTTACTAACTTTTACTAACTTTTTACTAATTTTACTAACTTTTAAAACTTAGGGGGAAGATTTTGGGCACGGAAACCTGCTCATATTTTCTTGGTAGACCTAAACGATATTTTTCTAATTAAAACTTTTTTAACTGTTACGTTTGCTTTTTATTTTCTAACCGTTGAAAATAGCAAAAAAAACTAATTAAATTTTGTCTTGTTTACATGCCTATTATGCGAAAAGGTTGTAGACATTATTCCGTTATTTAGCCTATAGCCTTAAATTTTGTTTGTTCTAAAAGGAAACATGGAAATACTCACAAGGTAACAGCAATACTCGGGCAAGTTTCTTTTTTTCTTCCGAAAAATTCGATGTACATCAAGTTTCTAGCATACTAGAAAAATAGAAAATAATTAAGAGAAGCAAATAAATAATAATCCGTTGGGAAATTAACAAGGTTTTTAAAAACGAAATTATGGTAGATTATATAGAATAAAATGTCATAAACAACACTAATAGGAAGAGCTAAGTTTGAAAATAACAAGTTTTTAAAACTTGTGGATACCGATTCATAGGATAGCAGAAGTTACATGTGAACTACATACATTTATTCAAGGGGAAGCTGACTTCCAACCACCTGGTGTACACCTCGGAGCGCCGTATGTGCCGCAGAGTTTCACCGCGCTTAGAACAGTTCTGCCACACCTGGTAAAGTCCTCAAACCGCTTGGTACACTCCCCAAAACGCTTGGGACAGTTCTAAGGCGCTTGATACAGTCCTCAAAACGCTTGGCAGACTCGCCAAAACGCTTGGCACGGTTCCGCCACGCTCGGTACAATCTTCAGAACGCTTGACACAGTCCTCAAAACACTTGGCACAGTTCCGCCACGCTTGGTGCGCGCCACCTGGTGTACATGATTTCTGAAATCTGAGAGACAGCAGCCCCTCAGATTTACTAGCTGAATAGACGCCCGATAATATGGGAAAAATCGAAAGACACAAATAGGTAAACAGCCACAAAGCATCTGACATACAGTGTAATTGTAATTAATTATGGTAAAGAAGAGAAAGCCTAAAACACCAGTTTTGCATGCTTCAAACACCATAGGAAACCTCTGTTGGTGAAATCGAGAAAATTGAGCATTGAGCCCGCCAAAAAACGGTTTTTAGCCTAGTATAAATAATACATGAAGTAGAGGAAATTGTGCAAGTTAACGTTGTTGCTTTACTTCCCAAAAATGGAAAAAATCGTATTATCAGAGCTACTGACGTAACAAGGTGGTTTAAATTGCAAAAATATGAAAACATTCTCTCCATCCATTTCGGAATTCCGTCTGTTCCAGAATGACTTAGAACCTAATCAGCGTTTGAGATTTTAATTTTTTGCATTATTTTTATTTGATTCTTTCAAATTGTTTTACTAGGTCCGTTAAATTTTTCTCGCAAGTCATTTATTTGAATGATTTATTGAAGTATTTTCCAACTTTATTTACTTGTTTTTTGTACCCCTCCATTTTGAGGCAATTTGATTAATAAAAAAACATGGACTCAACCACGTATGGAAAAGTTTTATCTAGAAAATGTTTTATAAATATGCATTGTTCAGCCATTCTGGGGGGTTATGGCTTCGGGCTCTCCGTATTAAAAGTTATATACGATAAGAATCGAAACTATCCTTAAAAAAGCATTACCTGCCATCTATCGGCACTATTTGAAATAGTAGCAAAGTAGGTGTAATAGTAGAAAAATAAAAAAAAAAATACAAGTAAAAAGTCGGTTTGAATTTACTTTATTTCAATAATTTATTATTTTTAATCATCCTTAGCAAATATCTGTAGAATAACTTTAGCAATTTAACAGTCGTCAGTGTTGCCAAGCACTTACTCTAAAAACTAGGGGTCAAGTTTGGAATGCTTACCATAAAAGTACAAAACACTCTTAGAAAAACGTATTTTTTGTTGATGGGATGCTACACAAAAAAAAAATTTGTAAAAAAAAAGTGAACAAGAAGATAACCTGTTTTAAAAAATGAATTCCGGAACAGAAGGAGGAATTTATTGATGCGCAATTATAGTTGCGTACGAGGGCTAAATGCAAAAAAAAAAAAACAAAAAAAAAAAAAAACGGGGACATCCTCTTGAAAAACTCAAGTTATTAAGAATTGAACAGTTGGGAAATTTTCCGGTAATTTCATCAATTCTATGCATCTAGCGACAATAACAAAACGATAATAATAAAAAGCAATAAAACAATAATAACAAAAATTGCATTAAGTATCTAAAATTTTGAAATAAAATAAATTACGTAAATTATATAAAAATTGGCATTTACTTGCCATTCCAAATTTATTTGTGATTTGATGAACAGTATGCACTGAGTAGCAACAACCGGATCTCTTTTAAAAAAAACTCAAATGATAAAAAAATATAGGTTGCAAGGCACTACACTATTAGTGCAGTTGATAGTGATACAATCACATCTATCACAGACTTATCCGCCGAAATTGATTATTTTTATACATTTTGTTTATTTTTTCTATAGTTTCGCTCATTACGTTAACAGAGACATAACCTGAAATTTATCTGAAACTTATACATAGATGTAAGCTATGTAGTCAAGACAAATTTGGGACTTTACCGTCTAATGCATGCTCACACTTACTCTGTGACTCCTCTCCCTACGGGGTTCTGAGTGTGCCAATTAATTAAGATTAACGTGATAATATAATCAATTTTTCTAACTCATTCCTGCAGTTGAAGCAGTTGTGCCCTTTCGTTTGAAACAAAACATTACAGAATTTATTTTCAGTTGATTAATTTACTATATGAATAGAAGTTATTTCTCCAAAATCATTAGCTATACATTCAATGCCGACAAAATTGTAAATGGAAGTCAAAAGTTTCAAATTCTAATTATAATGTTTTCTGTTGATAAAGTAGATTAGAGATCCATTTTCTCTCAAAATTCAATATCAAATTCCTATGTTGCTATGCATAGCGAGAAAACATAATAGAAACATAGTTTCGAGAATAAAAGGATATTTTAAAGGATATTCTAGGCACAGAAACATTTTTTAAAAAAATACTAAGTCATTTTTAACTCATATTAAATAAAAAAAAACAAGTTTTTTTTAACTGAAAGTAAGGAGCGACATTAAAACTTAAAACGAACAGGAATTACCCCGTATATGAAAGGGGCTGCTCCTTCTTCAACGCCTTGCTCTTTGCACTAAAGTTTGACTCTCTCTCAACTCTACTTTTTAAAACAGTAAAAACTTTAGCGTAAAGGGCGTTGAAGAAGGAGCAGCCCCTTTCATATACGGGGTAATTCCTGTTCGTTTTAAGTTTTAATGCCGCTCCTTACTTTCAGTTAAAAAAAAACTTGTTTTTATTATTTAATTTCTGAACGTTTTTTAGTTAATCCATGTTTTGATTTCGGCTCTCCGCAGATGAATAATTAAAGCGAAATTAGCATATTTATTTATATGGCTAAATGGCTTTCCCATAGTTTTGATTGAAAGATTTTGCGAAAAAAGGAGGGGAAGGAGGCCCAGTTGCTCTCCAATTTTTTGTGCACTTAAAAAGGCAACTAGAACTTTTAGTTTTTACGAAGGTCTTCCTTTGTAAAAGATATACGTAACTTACGAATTAGCTTACGTAATAAACTGTATGTTTTTATTACGTATATGAGAAGGTTCGCCCACTCGTCAATACCTCGCCAATAACTCTTTGCATTAAAGCTTAAATTTTGTCCCCTGAATCACAAAGGCCGTAGAATAAATAGTGGAAATTACTAAAAATCCTTTAGTGTAAGGAGTGAGGTATTAGGAGGAGGTGAACCCCTTATATGCGTAGTATTTTCTGTTCGTTTTAAGTTTTAATGCTACTCCATACTTCCAGTTGAAAAAAAAACTTTTTCATATTTATTTTTTCATTGTCTTTTAAATAATGCTAGAAAATGCTGCGCTCCCTTTATGGAAATCTTCTTCCCCCATGACAAATTCCTCCATGGAAAATTTTCCCCATTTAGCCCCCTCTTGAGCCCCCCCTCCCAACCATAAAATCCTCCTGAAAATGTCTCTACATTTCCCAATATATATGCAAACACTGGTCAAAATTTGCAACTTGCAGTCCTTCCCACGGGGATTGTGGGGGAGTAAGTCGTCCCCAAAGACATAGTTATAAGATTTTTCGACTATGCTGAATAAAATGGCCATCTCAGAATTTTGATCCGACTACTTTCAGAAAAAATGAGCATGGGAGGGGGCCTAGGTGCCCTCTGATTTTTTTGGTCCCTTAAAAAGGGCACTAGAACTTTTCATTTCCGTTCGAATGAGCCCTCTCGCAAAATTCTAGGACCACTGGGTCGATACGATCACCCCTGGAAAAAAAAAACAAACAAACAATTAAACACGCATCCGTGATTTGTCTTCTGGCAAAAAATACAAAATTCCACATTTTTGTAGATAGGATCTTGGAAATTGTACAATAGGGTTCTCTGAAAAAAATTGCACTTCTATATTAGTGGATTAGTTATTTTCTTGGGAGCAGTGAAGATGTTAAAAGTAGAATAGCTAAGGCTCAGGGTATTTTTTCACAGTTAAAAAAAGTTTGGAGGAATAGAAAGATAAGTCTGCAAACCAAGATTAGAATATCAAACAGTTCGTGGTAACCAACTGTAGTAAGGAGCGACCCAGCTCAATAGTAACAAAAACTCTATATCAATAGCTACATCAAAAGAATCGCATTTTAATGCTGATTTTAAATATATAAGTTTCATCAAGTTTAGTCTTACCAATCAAAAGTTACGAGCCTGAGAAAATTTGTCTTGTTTAAGAAAATAGGGGAAAACACCCCCTAAAAGTCGTAGGATCACACCATCAGATTCAGCGTATTAGAGAATCATACTGTAGAAGTTTCATGCTCCTATCTACAAAAATGTGGAATTTTGTATTTTTTGCCAGAAGACAAATCACGGGTGCGTGTTTATTTTGTTTGTTTTTTTGTTTTGTTTTTTCTTTTTCCCAGGGGACATCGTATCGACCAAGTGGTCCTAGATTGTTGCAAGAGCGCTCATTCTAATGGAAATGAAAAGTTCTAGTGCCCTTTTTAAGTGACCAAAAAAATTGGAGGGCATCTAGACCCCCTCCCACGCTCATTTTTTTCCCAAAGTCAACGGATCAAAATTTTGAGATAGCCATTTTGTTCAACATAGTCGAAAACCAAAATAATTATGTCTTTGGGGATGACTTAGTCCCCACAATCCCTGGGGGAGGGGCTGCAAGTTACAAACTTTGACCAGTGTTTACATATAGTAATGGTTATTGGGAAGTGTACAGACGTTTTCAGGGGGATTTTATTTTGTTTGGGGGTGGGGCTGAGGAGAGGGGGCTATGTTGGAGGATCTTTCCTTGGAGGAATCTGTCATGCGGGAAGAAAAATTCAATGAAAAGGGCGCAGGATTTTCTAGCATTACTATAAGAAAATAATGAAAAATAAACATGAAAACTTTTTTCAAATGAAAGGAAGGAGTAGCATTGAAACTTAAAACGAACAGATATTATTACGAATATGAGGGGTTCTAATAATACTTTAGCATAAAGAGCGAGGTATTTAAGAGGAGATAAATACCTCGCTCTTTATGCTAAAGTATTTTTAGTAATTTCAACTATTTATTCTACGGCCTTTCTGATTCAGGGGTCATTCTTAAAGAATTGGGAAAAAACTTACGATTTAGTGTAAAGAGCGAGGTATTAACGAGGGGAATAACCCCTCATTTACATAATAAAAATATAAGAATATAGAAGTTTGTTACGTAAGTTAATTCTTAAGTTACGTATATTTTTTACTAATAAAAACGTTCGTTAAATATTAAAAGTTCTAGTTGCCTTTTTAAGTAACCGAAAAATTGGAGGGCAACTAGGCCTCCTTCTCCACCCCTTATTTCTCAAAATCGTCTGATCAAAACTAAGAGAAAACCATTTATCCAAAAAAGAATTAATATACAAATTTTATTTTAATAATTTATGTGCGGAGAGCCAAAACCAAACATGCATTAATTCAAAAACGTTCAGAAATTAAATAAAAAAAAACTGATTTTTTTAGCTGAAAGTAAGGAACGACAATAAAACTTAAAACGAACAGAAATTACTCCGTTATGAAAGGGGTTGTCCCCTCCGCAATCCCTCGCTCTTTACGCTTAAGTTTGACTCTTTGCCACAATTCTACTTTTTAAAACAATTAAAAGCTTTAGCGTAAAGAGCGAGGGATTGCGGAGGGGATTAGAGTGATGACAGTGGTCAAATATGGTTCTGAAGCATGGGCGCTCCGAAAAGCAGATGAAAATTTACTAGATGTTTTCCAGAGAAATTGCCTATGGATTGTTCTGGGTACCCGGCTGACTGACCGTATTTCAAACAGTAGGTTGTACGAAAAATGTGGTTCAATCCCGCTTTCTAGGGCTATAATGAAAGAAAGGTGAGATGGCTAGGCCTCGTTCTACGGATGAAGGATGACAGATTACCGAAGATTGTCCTTTTTGGCCAACCGTCTGGGGCTACACGGAAAGCAGTTCATCCTTGTCTGGGTTGGGAAGATGTCATGAATAAAGATTTAAAGGAAATGGGAACTTCCTGGGAGGGTGTAAAGAGGGAGGCTTTAAATAGATTGGGTTGGAGGAGGAGCGTGCGTAGCTGTGTTGGCCTCAGGCGGCTTGGTGCTGCAGCGAGTCATTAGTAGTAGTAGTAGTAGTTAAAACATATGAAATAAAAGAGTAAATTATGAGACCAAAATATCAGCGAACAAAAGCATGTCCCCCAATTTAATATAAACTTCTCCACACCTGAAAATCTAAAATTTTCCCACATAACTGTGACAAGTGTAACAACGTCATTGCAATACTTATGTTTATAAAAATGACTTCAGAATTGTCAGGTATTTTACAAGTTTGAATTAAAACACTAAACGTATTGCCCAGACACCATACATATTTTGCCGTTTACATAATAACTTTAACGATTCTGAACTGAACTTTTAAACATTTTCAACTTTTTTTCACGTCTTAAATACTTTCCATTTGTAATGTTGAATGCGTGACACATATAAAAACGATACATTCACTCATGAGGTGGGGATTACAAAAATATTTGTATATATTTCAAACAGATTGTGGTAACGAACTGTAGTAAGGAGCGACCCGGCTCAATAGTAAACGAAACTCTAAAAAACGGAATTTTGATGCTAAAAGATACATTAAAAGAATCGAATTTTCTTCCTGATTTACATATATAAGTTTCATCAAATTTAGTCTTTGTCATCAAAAGTTACGAGCCTGAGAAAATTTGCCTTATTTTGGAAAATAGGGGGAAACACTCCCTAAAAGTCATAGAATCTTAACAAAATTCACACAATGCATTCGGCGTATCAGGAAACCCTATAGCAAAATTTCAAACTCCTATCTACAAAAATGTGGAATTTCGTATTTTTTGCCAAAAGACAAATCACGCGTGCGTGTTAATTTGTTTTTTTTTTTTTTTTCCAGGGGTCATCGTATCGACCAAGTAGTCCTAGAATGTCGCAAGAGGCCTCATTCTAACGGAAATGTGAAGTTATGGTGCCCTTTTTAAGTAACAAAAAAATTGGAGGGCACCTAGGCCCCCTACCACGCTCATTTTTTCCCAAAGTCAACGGATCAAAATTTTGAGATGGTCATTTTGTTCCGCATAGTCGAAAACCATAATAACTATGTCTTTGGGAATGACTTACTCCCCCATAATCCCTGGGGGAGGGGCTGCAAGTTACAAACTTTGACCGGTGTTTACACATAGCAATGGTTATTGGAAAGTGTACAGACAGCTTCAAGGTTTTTTGTTGGGTTTGGGGGGTGGGGTTGAGGGGAGGGGGCTATGTGGGAGGATCTTTCTTTGGAGCAATATGTCATGGGGGAAGAAAAGTTCAATGAAAAGGGCACAGAATTTTCTAGCATTACCATAAAATAACAATGAAAAAAAAACACGAAAACGTTTTTTCAACTGAAAGTAAGGAGTAGCATTGAAACTTAAAACGAACAGAGATTATTACGCATATGAGGGGTCCTAAAATTACTTTAGCATAAAGAGCGAGGTATTCAGGAGGATATAAATACCTCGCACTTTGTGCTAAGTATTTTTAGTAATTTCAACTATTTATTCTACGGCCTTTCTGATTCAGGGGTCATTCTTAAAGAATTGGGACAAAACTTACGATTTATTGTAAAGAGCGAAGTATTAACGAGGGGAATAACCCCTCATTTACATAATAAAAATATAAGAATATAGAAGTTTGTTACGTAAGTTAATTCTTAAGTTACGTATATTTTTGCTAATAAAAACGTTCGTTAAAAATTAAAAGTTCTAGTTACCTTTTTAAGTAACCGAAAAATTGGAGGGCAATTAGGCCTCGTTCCCCACTCCTTATTTCTCAAAATAGTCTGATCAAAACTAAGAGAAAACCATTTAGCCAAAAAAAGAATTAATATACAAATTTGATTTTAATAATTTATGTGCGGAGAGCCAAAATTAAACATGCATTAATTCAAAAACGTTCAGAAATTAAATATAAAAAAAACTAGTTTTTTTTAACTGTAAGTAAGGAGCGACACTAAAACTTAAAACGAACAGAAATTACTGCGTATATGATATGGGTTGTCCCCTCCGCAATCCCTCGCTCTTTACGCTAAAGTTTGACTTTTTGCCATCTTCAGTTTCCTCCTTATCTTCAGTTAAAAAAAAATAATTTTTTTTTATTCAATTGACACAAGGGATAACAACAATTCAAACAACTTTAAAAAGAAAACCAAAAGTTTGGAGCTTAGTAGAGATCGTTGTTGGAAATCGGGCTTGCTTGAATAATCAAATAATTGCGGTTAGAAGACAAGCGGCAATAAGAGTCCATATATAGAAGCCTGCTGTGTGCTGGGGCTCGTCAGCGAAGCCGCCGGTTTCCCAGTACCATATGTATGCATAAATGATGTCTATATATACTCGCCCTCAGCAATATTCAAGGTAAGCAAAATTGAAACGGTCAACTCAGCTAATGAGAAAATTATAATCGAAGCAATTTAACTTAAATCAATAGTTTCACCAGTTTTAAACTTAAAAAGGGTAAAGGATATGGCAATGGACTTTACAACCCCTACTGATGGTACTGATCATCTTTTCATGACTGTTCAGTTAGAGAGTGCAATGGGGGTCTGGGCGCCAGCCATTTCGTGCTTTCACACACCCTTGCTGATTAATTTCACAGAGTTTCTCCAGGTACCCATTTGGAGCCAAGTTGACTTCGGTTATCCTAATAGAGTCACAACACTGACCCTCCTTCCCAACCTAACAATTCGTGCCACCAGGACTCGAGCTTCTTCCGAAGGACATTCGGTTTGAGTCTAGCTTGCTAACCAGTCAGCTAGAAGCAATCTTACTTGGAAACCATATTAATAATATAGAAAGTGTGTTTATTCTTGTAAACTTCCTATAAATCCTTCTTTATTCTTTTTATAGTCACCACGAACATGCATTAAAATCATGCGATATCGCCATCTATATAAAAAGAAAATAAGCAGAGCGCTGAAGTATAGACAAACATTAAGACAACTCATATACAGACAACTCTTTTGCCTGGCTGACCCTTAGGACTAAAGCTAGCGTTTATCTAAAAGTGTAAGTAATTTGTTCATATTTCAGACGACTTATCTCCTTCTGTAGCCGGGTGCCTAATTTGGTATCGGGAAGGGGGGTAAATGCCTCCTACAGAACTCATTTCTACCAACCTCAGTTTGTCTCCCAGCTGAAATTTAATTTCTGAAGAAAAAAAATTGTCAAAACTAAGATAAGCCTGACTAATTCAAGTGTCCTGAGCAGCTAGTCAGTTTTATTTAGTATATCTTTGCCCTTATGGTAGTATATGGCTCACTTTTCCTTATTCACTGTCATTTTAACTTGATTTGGGAAAATTGACTCCAACTTTGCTCCCTCCCAGGATTTTCATGAAATTGTGCCTTTGTCTCTAGCATACCTGCGTGATTGGCAGTTTCTATGCAACTTAAACTACACACGACTACAGCAATATAGGAACAAAACATGAAATTTTTGAACAACTAGCCCCCCTTTGCTAAAAAATTCCCCGTGTAATTAATAACGGTCGCATTTTTTGCTTAAATATTATTTTCAAATTTCTTTCTGAAAATTTACCCCATCCCGAGGACAACTCTTCACCCGGATAGTCCCCCCTTGAAAATTAATTCATACACAGGACACACACACATACACACATTCGATTTTATGCATATATGTTACCGTGAATGTCCAAAATCTGGTTAATGTCAATATTCACCAGTGAATGTCCGAATTGCTCTTCTCTGCTTAGATTCACTTAGCTTTTTGAGTCAGCTTTTTTAATCTTATGCAAGCTATGATAGTAAAAACTAAAGTTAGGTTAGATTATGTAAGTTTAGGTTAGATTGATTTTCTTTCTAAATATTAAAAATGGGCTAAAAACCTAACATTTGCTAACCCAACCTTACCAAGTCTAACCTAACCTGTCTTCATCAAACCTTGTATTAAATTGAAAAGGTTGACTGGCAACGCTAACTAATTCCAGGGAGGAAAAGAGGTATTTCGGACATTCACCAGTGACCAATTTGCGGACATTCACGGTAACATAGACATAGAAAAAAAGACATTGGCATAGAAAGTCACGAGATTAACCGTAAAAATATGTGATTTTATAAGAAAAGAAGGACCCCCAACTCTTCCCTATACAATCACCAGATTCTACGGGGTCAAATTGTGTGCAGCCGAAATTTTGCCAGGGGCTTGTTCCTCGCTAAATTGGCCATAATTGTGTTTTCAGGCACAGGGTTGAAGCATGTTTTGAGGGGGTTTGACAAAAATAGTTTTCAGGTTGTCCGTGTTTAACCCAGTCAAATTTTAAAGCGTTTTCTTTACGAGTTCCAAGCGTGTTGGACGAGGGTTCTTCAAAAGTGTAACGTCTCAGAATAGAGCCGCGTTTTCAGACACCAGGTTCCAACATGGGAGTTAATACCCAGCTCTGCACCAGGCGTTTTCAGAACTCCCAGTTCAACACGGATCTGCTGTCAACCGTTTTCAGTGATCGTGTTTCTATCGCGTTTCAACCTGGGTTTCTTAAATTTAGAACCTGCTTTCATACCAAGTCCAAACACGGGGTTCGCAGTGATTGCCCCTAAAATTTAAAAAATGAACAGCTAGAAACCTTTAATATTTCTTTTTAAGGTACTGTGGACAAGCAAGATTTTTACTCTAATCAATTTTGAGCTGTAAATTTCAATTTATAGCTGTTATTCTGCTGATAACTATCAACAAATTTAATTTTTAACTAAATTTAAATCTTAACTAAGTTTAATCACAATACAACCAAGATATACATCTCTTGTATATCTACAAGATGCTTTACAGCAAGTATATATACAAGATATACAAGATGCTTTTGAAATACAATAATAGAAACAACTTATAAAATTTAAATTATTTAGATGGAAAACAATAAAAATCAATGAAAATCTGTAGCATCATCAGTTATCCTTGTACATAATGATCTAATTTCTTTCCCTTATTAAACCACAAGACTACTGGAGTCAACTTTAAGACTTGACATTATACAATTTTTGAATTCATCCCTTCAATCCCGCCATAAGCCGTTTTCAGCAGAGCAGGTTCCAACCTGGTTATTTGGCGGTAGAATCCCTATTTTAAAAACACTTCTTGCACTACACGCTTCCAACCCGTGTTGAGACCCGCGGAGTCTGAAAACGCAGCTTGGCATGGTTGAACACGGGTTTTGAGAAGACCCAAACTCATGTTCAACACGGCACTCAAAATGACAATCTGCACAACCCGTGTCAAACTGCGTGTTGGATGTTGGTGGCCTGAAAACGCATATTAGCGTGCGTTGAGTAGAATAGACACCTTGTGTTGTGTGTTTTACACGCGCTTTCTATCAGCTCCGCAAATGACCATGTTATTCTGTCTGATATTTAAAAATATTTGATTTTATTTCAACTACAGTGGCAGTATTTATGAATCTATATTCAGCTATTCCGTAACAGACGTGATTTAGGATTGCGAATCTAAGTAGGTTCAATTTTTAGTCAAACCTTAAGAATAGGGGAGGGGAATTGAAAGAAATTATAAAAAGTTATGAAAGCTACGGTTAAAACGCTTCCAACCCGTGTTGAGAACCGCGGAGTCTGAAAACGCAGCTTAGCATGATTGAACACGCGTTTCGAGAAGACCCAAACTCATGTTCAACACGGCACTCAAAATGACAATCTGCACAACCCATGTCAAACTGTGTTTTGACATGTCAAACATGTCAAACTGTGTTTTAGGCCACCGACATCCAAGGCCACCGATTTGGATGTTGGTGGCCTAAAAACGCATATTAGCGTGCGCTGAGTAGAATAGACACCTTGTGTTGTATGCTTTACACGCGCTTTCTGTCAGCTCCGCAAGTGACCTTTTTATTCTGTCTGATATTTAAAAATATTTGATTTTATTTCAACTACAGTGGCAGTATTTATGAATCTGTACTCAACTACTCCATAACAGATGTGATTCAGGATTGCGAATCTAAGTAGGTTCAATTTTTAAGCACGTGGCTTAATTGGTGGCAGCCCGGCATTGTTCCCAACTGCATTTTCATAAAACAAAAATTTTCGTGTAGAGATCGTCACACACTACTTACTTTTTGCGCAGACATTACTCTGAATCAAAAACCATAATGAATTTGGTTATTTTTGAAGACAGTTTCATTTGAAATTTCATGTTATAAAATAAATAAATCATTCTTTTTTTTTATCCTCGTAACAATAAGATTTACGGCGTACATTATCCATTCGTATTAATTAAGATCATTATGAATGTCGACCCAGCAGGACAAATTTCACGGATTTCAGTGGGGGGGGGGATATCCCTGTTAACCTCCTGGGTTAGCCTTTGAACCCTTCCCCTAATATGAAAATATAAAATCCAAATTGTACAAGTTCAATGCATTCTGTGACCCGTCATTTGTCTTTGTGGCTCTGAAATCGGTTTACTCAGATCTTATTTTCAACGAAGTTTTAGATTGTGTTTGGTGCAATACATAAGTACCCCTCTATTTACCACAAGTTCCCTTCCTCCCAAAAATGGTCCCAACTTCAAAACTGCACGCTTGAATCTGGATAATTTCACCTCCTGAATCAGGGAAAAGTGTGTTTTTATTCATCAAACAGTTCGTGGTAGCGAACTAAAAGTAAAAAACGACTCGGTGGCAATAGTAACCGAAGCTCTAAAAAACGGAAAAAACAAAATATAACCAAAAGAATTCGATTTTATGCTGATTCCAAATATATAGAACTTACTAACTTTAATGTAATCCATCAGTAAGTACGAGCCCTTGCGAAAAGATGCCTTATTTTTGAAAAAGTAGAGAAACATCCCAAAAAAAAAAGAATTTAATGAAAATTGCACCGTCAGATTCAGCTTCGCTAAGGTAACTATGGGTAAGACTAAAACTAGGGCTAGGGTAAGGATTACAGGCACAAACTGGGCCAGTGAGACTACCCCCTCCCTCCCCAACTACCACCAGGTTTTTGCAGCAGCATGGGCATCGTGACACCTTGTTTAAACTAAAATCAATTAAGGATTAACAATCTCAATGCAAATAAAACAAGCAACAGCCAGTGAAAAAAAAAATTGGCAAAAATCAGATAATATGAGGTATTTGTAACTTACGAACGGGTGATCAGATCTTAAAGAAATTTGATATTTAGAAGGGTCTTGTGCTTCAGAGCTCTTATTTTAAGTCTCGACCAGATCCGGTGACATTAGGGGGAGTTGGAGGGGAAAACCGGAAATCTTGGAAAACGTGAAAATTGAGGTATCTTTATCTAACGAACCGGTGAACGGATCTTAATGAAACTTGATCTATAGAAGTATCTTATGTATCAGATGCTCCATTTTCAATTCGATTCGGATCTGAGGACATATGGGTTTGAAGGGGGGAAACAGAAATCTTTGAAACCAGAAATCTTGGGAAACGCTTAAAGTGGAGAGATCGGGATTTAACTTGATGGGATGGATAAGCACAAGTTCTAGATACGAGATTGACATAATTGGAACGCATCCGCTCTCTTTGGAGGAGTTGGGGGATTTCCAGTACTTTGAAGAGTTCGGTCCTTCTGGACGTGCTAGGACGATGAACATTGGTAGGCGTGTCAGGGATCTGCACAAATTGACTTGATAACAGTTGTTTCTCCACTTCGACCATCTGGGGGGCTGGAGGGAGAGGAAAAATTGAAAAAAATGAGGTATTTTTAACTTACGAATGGGTGATCGAATCTTAATGAAATTTGATATTTAGAAGTACCTCGTGTCTCAAAGCCCTTATTTTAAATACCTCCCGTTTCCGGTGATATTGGGGGAGTTGGAGGGGGAAACGGGAAATCTTGGAAAACGCTTAGAGTGGAGAGATCGGCATGAAACTTGGTGGGAAGGATAAGCACAAGTCCTAGATACGTGATTGACATAACGGGACTGAATCCGCTCTCTTTGGGGGAGTTGGAGGGGGGTGTTGATTCGGAAAAATTAGAAAAATTGAGGTATTTTTAATTTAATAACGGTGACCGGATCTTAATGAAATTTGATATTTAGAGGGAAATCATGCCTCAGAGCTCTTATTTTAAATCCAGACCAGATCTGGTTACAATGGGGGAGTTGGGGGGGGGGGACTGGAAATCTTTGAAAACGCTTAGAGTAGAGAGATCGGGATGAAACTTGGTGGGTACATAAGCAAATGTCGTAGATACGTGATTGACGTAACCGGGCTGGATCCGCTCTCTTTGGGGGAGTTAGGGGCGTTCAGTGCTTTGGCGAGTTCGATGCTTCTGGGCGTGCTAGGACGATGAAAATTGGTAGGTGTGTCAGGGACCTGCACAAATTGACTTGAGAAAGTCGTTTTCACCGATTCAACCATCTGGGGAGCTGAAGGGAGAGGAAAAATTAGAAAAAATGAGGCATTTTAACTGACGAGTGGGTGATTAGATCTTAATGAATTTTGATATTTATAAGTAACTCGTGCCTCAAAGCTCTTATTTTAAATCCTGACCGGCATTAAGCCTCTGATTTTCCTTTTAAATCATTCTATTGATTCTTAGAATTTTGCTAGAGCTCGTGCCATATGAGCTCTTGGCTCTTCCTACCTCGTCACAAGTGCCATATGAGCTCTTAGCTCTTGTTTATTTGTCAAATAGCTCGTGGTAACGAACTGTAAGCAAGGAGCCATTCGCCTCGAACGTAACTGGAAGTCTAAAAAACAAATTTTTATAGCAATAGATGTAACACAAAATTATCCTTTTATGCTGATTCCAAATATATACAATTCATTAAGCCTAATGTTACCCATCAGTAGTTACAAGCCTTTTGAAGAAAGGAGGGAAACACCCCAAAAAGTCGAAGAATCTTAATAAAATCACACCGTCAAATTCAGCACTTCGTAGAACCCTATTGTAGAGGTTTAAGCTCCCATCTGGAACAATATGGAATTTTGTATTTTTTGGCAGAAAAAAGATTACAGATTCGTGATTTTTTTTTTCATGGGTGACGGTTTCGTCAATTAAGTTTCGTCAATATCGTAAATTAAAATTTCTAGAGCCCTTTGTAAGTTGCCAAAGAGACTGGAGCGAAACCAGCCTCCCCCCTAGCACGCCCCTTTTTCCCCGAGCTCATTTAACCAAAATTCTGAGATAACAATTTTTTTCAGCTCGGTTGTAACTTCCAATAGATATGCCTCGGAGGATGACATGGATTGATTCCCCACATCCCCCGGAAAAAAAGCTGTTAATTTCCTAATCATTCACATGGTATGATATTGTATAATATTGGTACATTTGACACGGTACCTATAAGTTGACATGGTACTCACATGATTGTAAGACAGGAAACCTTATTGATTACGTTATAGTAAATCAAAGACTGGCAGGATCAATACAAGATACTAGGGTATATAGGACTGGTGTTATTGATTTTAAAAGTAAAGATCACCATCTAGTAGTGACTAGGGTTAATTTAAAGCTGAAATTTCGGAAGGTTAATTACCTCCCGGGAAGTTATGATGTTGGTAGACTCCAGGATGAGAATTTGAGAGAAACTTTCCAGGAACAGTTGAATACCAAACTTGAGAGTTTAAAATTTGACAATATGAAGATGGTTGGAATAATTTTAGAAAAACAATTTGTGAAGTTACTGATAGTGTCTTAGGGAAGAAAGTTAAGACTACAACTAGGAATATTAGTGAAAAAGCTTTCTGTTTAATAGAGAGGAGAAGGGGTTTGTATAAGAATTATCTGAGTAATAGATCATATGAAAACAAAAGGAATGTAAAGAAAGTGGAGAAAGTATTAGAATATGAACTAAGAAAGTTTGAAGTGGAGCCCAAGGATAAAATTGCCGAGGATCTGGAAGATGCAGCTACGCAGCATAATGGTAAAATATTATAATGGCAATCAATAAATTGAGAGGGAGTAGTTAATCCCGACTTTTCCCAGTTAAAGATAGGAACGGGGCCACAATTAGTGATAATGAAAGAGTTAAAGAGAGATGGGTAGAACATTTTGAGAATGTGCTAAACCGAGATACAGTTGCAGGAAAAGATACAGAGGAAAATGAAAAAGTTTGTGATACCCTGGATGTGAAGCAAGATTTGTTTTGTGAGGAAAAATTAGCGATAACATTAAAAGGACTAAAAAATAATACGGCTCCGGGTGCTGATAGTGTTGTAAATAAGTTTCTTAAATATGGTGGCTCCGAGGTTAGAAATAAGTTACTGAAGATTATGAATGTGATTTTTGAAAAAGGGGATGTACCCAACGATTTTAGAAAAACCCTTGATCAAACCACTATATAAGAAAGGTGATAATAGCGAGTGTCGCAATTATCGAGGCATTAGTCTGGTCCCTGTAGGTAGCAAATCACTTAGTAATGTGATAATTTTTATACTAAGAGATGCTGTAGACAAAGTTTTAAGAGACGAACAGTGCGGTTGCTATGTACAAGATTAATACTGCTGTGGTTAGGAAATGAGGTTAATAGCTGGTTTTGTATTAAATCAGGAGTTAAGCAGGGTTTTGCTATGTCCCCCATTTATATAGATCATTTTGATGGACTTCGTCTTAAGGAGCACCAAACTTTTGGAGACTTTGCGGGTTCAGTGTGCTAGAATAGGTTTTAAAATTAATATTAAAAGAATAAGTTACTAAGGCTAGGAATAAGTAAAGATAAAAAGGTGACGTTGGGTCACGAAAAGATTGATCAGGTGGGCAGCTTCAGTTACCTTGGTAGTATTATTAGTAAAGACGGTGGGAGCAGTGAAGAGGTTAAAAGTAGAATAGCCAAGGCTCAGAGTGTTTTTTTTACAATTAAAAAAAGTTTGGAAGAATGGGGAATTTCAGCCAGCAAACCAAGATTGTAATATTGGAAGGTAAAGTGATGAAAGTGGTCAAATATGGCTCTGAAGCACGGGCGCTCCAAAAGGCGGATGAAGGTTTACTAAATGTTTTCCGGAGAAATTGCCTACGGATTGTTCTGGGTACCCGGCTGACTGATCGTATTTCAAGCAGTAGGCTGTGCGAAAAGTGTGGTCCCATCCCGCTTTCTAATAAAAGAGAGGCTGAGATGGTTAGGGCACGTTCTGTGGAAAAAGGATGACAGATTGCTGGCAAATTGTCTTTGTCAGCCAACCGTCTAAGGCTAAACAGAAAGCAGGTTGTCCTCGTCTGGGGTGGGAAGATGTCTAAAGACAAATTTAAAGAAAATGGGAACTTCTTGGGAGGGTGTAAAGAGGGGTGGGAATCTTCTGGGGTGGGAAGATGTCTAAAGAAAAATTTAAAGAAAATGGGAACTTTTTGGGAGGGCTTTGACTAGATTGGGATGGAGGAGGAGCTTGCGTAGCTGTATTAGCCTCAGGTTTCTTCGTGCTGCGGTGAGTTGTTAGTAATAACTTTTGAACAAAACGTTTAACATAAGAAAAGACACTATTCAAAAATAACTAAAGCAAACAAACAAAGTCATCATATAACACCCTCACCTCATTTAACACCCAAATACACATAGTATTTGTTATTTAAAAATATACAGACATTTTGTAGAGTGGGGATTTTCACAGGGAGAATTTTTCTTGTGGAGGGAAGTCTACATGAGTGAGCTTTCCAGGGGAACAGTTACATGGGACAATTTATTAGAATTACTATATGAAATTATTTTTATTTGTTTAACTTTCTCTTTGAAATTTAATTTAAAAACAAGTTTTTTTGCAGCTGAAAGTAAGGAGCAACATTAGAAATTAAAACAAACAGAAACTATTCCGTATATGAGGAATGCTGCAGCCTCCCCTATGCTTCGCTCTTGACGCTATTGTTTGACTTTCTGTCCCAATTTTCTAAGATCAACTCCAGAAACACAAGGGCCGTTTAATTAGAATAAGAAGCTTTTAAAGTACTAAAAACTATTACATGAAGAGCGAGGGATTAAAGAGGCGGCTTTTATGTAAATATAATTTAAACTCATTAAAAATGTAAAACGGAAAACTGTTTTTATAACTCAACGGTAAGTTAATTAAACTTTCAGAAATTGAATTCACTAGTAAAATCAGAGACTGATATTGTTTTCATGTTGCTCTCGCAACCCGTTACCTTCTTGCGAGGCTTTGGGACTATTTTGAAGACTGATACAGGCCTAATTGAAGACATGAGTTGCTGAGCGACCAACCATGGTCTTCATATCCATTTTTATTTAGAATTGTTTTACAATTAAGTTTACAAACTAAATAATTTGGTTTTTCCCTAAAGAACTAATTGGAGTGAAGGAAATACGCTTGAGAAGAAAACAATTGTTACTTCATAATATGCAGAATAATCATAGTTAACACATTTTCCATGCAGCCTGTATATTTCATCCCCCCCCCAATCCTTCCTAATGCCTAAATTATATATTGTCAATGCATTCTGTCAACCTTAACTTTTTTTCCGGTTTTTTTTTTCGTCATAGTTTATTCAATTTATAGGTACACAGGTTGAAACAACTGAGATGCATTGGGAAAATAAATATAACCTAGTAAATAGACTATATTTTTGCATATCAAGGGGGAATGGGGTGAAATATTGCGGGACTGCATGTAAAATGTGTTAACTATGATTATTCCGCATATTACGAAGTAGGCTAAAAATTGTTTTCTTAAGATAGCAAATGTATAATTTGGGCAATATATTTGCACATTGGGGGGGGGGATAAAGTATAGCAAGGCTGCATACAAAATGTATTAACTATGATTATTCTGCATATTAAGAAGTAAGAATCATTTTCTTAACATGTTTCCTTCTCTCAAGTTAGTTCTCTAGGCAAATACAAATAACTCTTTCAGGCGAATCCGTAATAATTTATTAGGGATGATTCAATGTAAAAAACAAAACAAAAAGCAAAAAAAAAATCGGAAAAATAGAAAAAGAAAAAATGAAAACCATGTGGATAAATTGTAAAGTAAATGAGGTTTTGGGAAGCAAGGCATGTAGTCCCTTCTTCTGTGCCAAGGCCTGACATAGGCTATTAGTCTGGTAAACATCTAGTTTAGGGGCTTCTCGCTATCTTGAAAAGCAGTTGAGTTAGATGAATTGAACTCCTAGGAATGAACCAAGGGCCAAAAACAGGCTCCAGGAAGGTATTACAAAGCTACCATTTAACCATTTTGTGATTTTTAGGGCAAAGAAGATTACATATGGTATATGAGAGATCTTTGGCCTTCCAATCTGAACGCTGAAAAACATTCCGATTGGTAGAATATTATACCTAAGAGGAAAATTATACTGAAAAAAATATTATAACCTAGACTACCTTAATTTTGAGTTTTCAGTCTATTATTCATTAAACTAGGATTTTACCCCAGTCTGAGTCTGTCTAGGTTTTTCTGTTTAGTTTCAGCCATTTTTTTATCCCATTTATACAGCAAAAATTAGCCTACATTCAAGAATTTACTTCCCAGAAAGTTTGAATATCGAAAATGCAAAAAAATTCTAATTAATGGCGAAATGAAGGAAATTATAGGATGTAAAAATGACGAAATCGTTGATTTTCTTTTTTTTTTTGGGGGGGGGGAGCGTAATGCATGTGGTCTGTCCCTCTATATAGAGGCCTGGCGTGGCCTAGCCCTACTAGTCTGAATTTATGAAGTTCTCTTTAAAACACACTGAATTATGCAGCTTTCAACAATTTTCTTTCATGGAGGTCTTTAAGATTTTTGTGGGGGAGATTAATACGAAAACACCAAAATAATGAAATTAAATGAAAAATTATACTGGGCTTACTGTAAAAATTATTTAATTTCAAGGGAAGGGCCATATCCATTCTATCTGAGCAGGGGTCTGACTACACTTAGAGTACTAACCTAAAGCAATGAAGGTATCCAAATAATATCCGTTTTTTCTGATTGGGATGAACTTGAAACAAACATGTAAACATAGACGCAAATTCAGAACTGAAGAGCTAATTGACTAATGCATTTATAAAATGTTCCAGCATTCCTAATAACATTTAAACTGAAGCATAATTCGGCTCAAATTTTAATGCTAGTGTTACAATGTATAACAATGTACGTCTACTGAGAAACTAAGTTTTTTAGCACTTTGTATCAAATTGGATTTTAAAACACAAAGTTTATTGGTTGAGATTCGGGAGTGAAGCTCACACCTTCATCCGAGCCAATAGTTGAAGAGAATACAAAACAATAATCAAATAAATCGACCAGAGTTGTCTTACGAATGGCAGAAGGCAAAATATCCGATTCTCTTATATTTTTTTTAATCCCTTTTTCAGTGCCACAGCTTACGTCCGATTAGACACAGGGCCGGATTTAAAGCTTTGACGCTTCTAGGCCAAAGCGTTTTTGCCGGTCAGTTTTTGCACGATTTTTGGCAAAATTCGAGGATAGCAGAAGCACTGAACAGAACGCAACTGATGAGCCAAAAATAATGAAAGATAGAGCAGAAAAAGAATTTTCAGCTTCCACATCTGACAGTTGATAAGTCGCCATACAATTTCTGTGTTGTTTTAAAAATCACTTTTCTATGAATAGACAGCACGGGAACGAGGTGCACCTGGCACCGTGCTGATAAATCACATCAGCCCAGTTTTTGATAAAAAAAAAAAATCACTTTTCTATGAATAGACAGCGCGGGAACGAGGTGCACCTGGCACCGTGCTGATAAATCAAATCAGCCCAGTTTTTGATAAAAAAAAAATCACTTTTCTATGAATAGACAGCGTGGGAACGAGGTGCACCTGGCACCGTGCTGATAAATCACATCAGCCCAGTTTTTGATAAAAAAAAAATCACTTTTCTATGAATAAACAGCGCGGGAACGAGGTGCACCTGGCACCGTGCTGATAAATCACATCAGCCCAGTTTTTGATATAAAAAAAATCACTTTTCTATGAATAAACAGCGCGGGAACGAGGTGCACCTGGCACCGTGCTGATAAATCACATCAGCCCAGTTTTTGATAAAAAAAAATCACTCAGTGATAGTTTATTGCGTCTCCTGGTATTGTACGGCCCTAGGCGCGGGCCTAGTAGGTCTAATGGTAAAGCCTGGTTCTCCATTTACTTATAAGGAACATTTCAAAAAAATATAAGTAAATAAGGGGTACATTACCTACAAGCTCATTGACTTTCCATCTAATTGCTTGGTGCATGTTGCTTGTGATTGAAATATGATTTGAAATTTATTTGTGAAAAGGGGGAAATTTGCAAAAACTAAGGATCATTTTTGTAAATATAGAAACTGCTTTGAATTATCATAAAATCTGAAGCTTTCAAGTGAAGGAGGCCTAAGTTCGTTTTTTTACAGCTTTGTTTCTTAAACACGTATTAGTGGGTGTAAGATAACTTACCATGGCCGAAAATCATTTAATGGTTAGAATGTTTTGTCATTGT
Source organism: Artemia franciscana (assembly GCF_032884065.1). Lineage (NCBI taxonomy): Eukaryota > Metazoa > Arthropoda > Branchiopoda > Anostraca > Artemiidae > Artemia > Artemia franciscana. The sequence continues at coordinate 55,478,769 of NC_088864.1, forward strand.
TTTTTCATCACTGCTTTTTCTATCAAAGGTGACATGGTGAAAAAAGAACCGTTTTGTTTTGCTCTTCATTGGACTAGGCTTCCATTTCAACTTCATCTTCTTTTTTTAATATGTCATTAAAAAACGCACCATGCTTCTTTTTATAATTGGCAGCTGCGCCACTGTTTGTGTCGATGCAAAAACCTTCATTATTTCAGTGTGATTGTAAAAAGCACCTTCTGCTTTTTATGGCTTATGGTATTAACCAAGTGACATATAGCAATCGCAAATTCTGTCGGTCTGTCTGTCGGTCCCGGTTTTGCTACTTTAGGCACTTCCAGGTAAGCTAGGACGATGAAATTTGGCAAGCGTATCACGGACCGGACCAGATTAAATTAGAAATAGTCGTTTTCAGTCATTATTTCAGTGTGATTGTAAAAAGCACCATCTGCTTTTTATTTCATCAAATACGGTCATTGTTTTCACGTGTTACTACAATTTCAGACGTATACCCACCGTGCTCTGGTTTGTTGAAGTCTAAGTGCTTACCAGATTTACATACCCTTAGCTATTTTTCTAACGAGCAGCAAGTTTACAATGTTTTCATGGGTTACTACAATTTCAGACGTATACCCACCGTGCTCTGGTTTGTTGAAGTCTAAGTGCCTACCAGATTTACATACCCTTAGCTATTTTCCTAACGAGCAACAAGGTTTTTACAGTTCCATATTACCTGCAACCACAGACGATTATGCACGAAAAGAATTGCACCCACATTAGTTTGCATGCATAAAATAGCCCACACATGGAATTTTACCACCCTAAAAAGGAGAATCGAGCCCGTTAAAGTAAGTTTTAGTATATATATATAACCATTGGCGGTACAATAGCGCTGCCTAACTGGCCTCTATGTATTAATTAAATAAAAAAACAAGTTTTTTAACTGCAAGTAAGGATCGACATTAAAACTTAAAACGAACAGAAATTATTTTGTATATAAAAGGGTCTGTCCCCTCCTCAATGTCCCACTCTTTACGCTAAAGTTTGACTCTTTTTTCACAATTTTACTTTTTAAAATAATAAAAAACTTTACCTTAAAGAGCAAGGCGTTGAGGAGGGGACAACCCCTTTTATATACAGAACAATTTCTGTTCTTTTGAAGTTTTAATGTCGCTCCTGGCTTGCAGTTAAAACACTCGTTTTTTGTTTGATTTCTGAACGTTTTTGAATGAATGCATGTTTTGATTTTGGCTCACCGGACATGAATAATTAAAACAAAATTTACACATTAATTTTTTTTGCTAAATGGCTTTCTCACAGTATTGATTGGACGATTCTGATAAAAAAGGGGTGGGCAAGGAGACCTAGTTGCCCTCCAATTTTTAGGTTTCTTAAACATGCAACTACATTTTTTTTACGAACGTTTTTGATAGTAATAAACATACGTACCTAACGAATTAGCTTACGTAATGCACTTCTATATTTGTGTATTTTTATTACGTATAGGAAGGGGTTTGCCCCCTCGTCAGCGCCTCGTTCTTTTCACTAAAGGTTGAATTTTGTCCCAAATTTTTAGAATGACCCCTGAATCACGAAGGCCATAAAATAAATAGTTGAAATTACTAAAAATACTTTAGCGTAAAGAACAAGGTATTGTAGTGGAGACGAACTCCCTTATATACGTAATATTTTATGCTCGTTTTAAGTGTTAATGCTGCTCATTACTTCCAGTTTAAAAAAAACTAATTATTTTCGCATTGTTTTTTTAAATAATGCTATAAAATCCTGCGCCACCTTCATGGAATTTCTCTTCCATCGTGAAAAATTCCCTCATGGAAAGATCCTCCACATAACCTTCTCCCCCGACCCACCCCCACCCCAACGTGAAAAAGTCGCCTGAAAATGTCTTTATACTTCATAATTAACAGTTATTATACGTAAACAATGGTCAAAGTTTGTAACTTGCAGCCCCTCCTTCGGGGACTGTGGAGGATTAAGTCGTCCCCAAAGACATAGTTATAAGGTTTTCGACTAAGTTTAACAGAATGGCTATCTCAAAATTTTGATCAGAAGACTTTAAGGAGAAAATGAGTGTGGGAAGGGGACTAGGTGCCCTCCAATATTTTTGGTCACTTCAAAATGGCACTAGAGTTTTCAATTTCCGTTAGAATGAGCCCTCTCGCGACACTCTAGGACAACTGGGTCGACACGATCATTCCTGGGGGAAAAAACAACAAATAAACACGCATCCGTGATCTGTCTTCTGGCAAAAAATGCAAAATTCCACATTTTTGTTGATGGGAGCTTGAAACTTGTACATTAGGGTTCTCTGATATGCTGAATCTCATGGTGTGATTTTTTGAAGGGGTATTTCCTCCTATTTTCTAAAATTGGACAAATTTTCTCAGGCTCGTAACTTTTGATGGGTAAGACTAAACTTGATGAAAGTTGATTTTAAATATATCAGCATTAAATACAGTTCTTTTGATGTAACTATCGGTATGAAAATTTGAAAAAAATCCCCCCACTACTCCCCCCAGACGGTCGAATCGGGGAAATGACAATTGTCATTTCTAATTTAATCAGGTCTGGTGCCTGATATGCTTGCCAAATTTAATAAATTTACAAATTTAATTTACGTCGTCCTTGCTTACCTGGAAGTACCTAAACTAGCAAAACCGGGACCGACAGAACTTCCGATCGCTATATGTCACTTGGTAGATACCAAGGGCCATAAAAAAGGCGTCCAAATTCAATACGATCTGTTATTATTTTGATGAAAATGGTTTTTGTAAGAACAAGAAAAAGTGTCGTTTTTTGCATATTTGTCAACGTTATGTCTCAAAAACATGTAGTTATAATAAGTCTAGTATTAATAACGTCGACCTGTGCTGTCTTTTATCATTTATTAAATAAAAAAACTAGTTTTTTAAACTGAAAGTGAGGAGCGACATTAAAACCTAAAACGAACAGAAATTACTCCGTATATGAAATGGGTTATCCCCTCCGCAATCCCTCGCTCTTTACGCTAAAGTTTTTAATTGTTTTAAAAAGTAAAATTGTGGCAAAGAGTTAAACTTTAGCGTAAAGAGCGAAGGATTGCGGAGGGGACAACCCATTTCATAAACGGAGTAATTTCTGTTCGTTTTAAGTTTTAATGTCGCTCCTTACTTTCAATCAAAAAACTAGTTTTTTTATTTAATTTCCGAACATTTTTGAATTAATGCATGTTTGATTTTGGCTCTCCGCACATAAATTATTAAAATGAAATTTGCATATCAATTCTTTTTTTGGCTAAACGGCTTTCTCTTAGTTTTGATCAGACGATTTTGAGAAATAAGGGGTGGGGAAGGAGGCCTAGTTGCCCTCCAATTTTTCGGTTGCTTAAAAAGGCAAACTAGAGCTTTTAATTTCAACGAACGTTTTAATTAGTAAAAATATACGTAACTTAAGAATTAACTTACGTAACAAATTTTTATATTCTTATTTTTTTATTATGTATATGAGGGGGTTTGTCCCCTCGTTAATACCTCGCTGTTTAAACTAATCTTAAGTTTTGGCCCAATTCTTTAAGAATGACCCCTGAATCAGAAAGGCCGTAGAATAAATAGTTGAAATTACTAAAAATACTTTAGCATAAAGAGCGAAGTATTTATCTCCTCCTAAATACCTCGCTCTTTATGCTAAAATATTTTTAGAACCCCTCATATGCGTAATAATCTCTGTTCATTTTAAGTTTTAATGCTACTCCTTACTTTCAATTGAAAAAACTTTTTCATGTTTATTTTTTCATTTTTTTTTTATAATAATGCTAGAAAATCCCGCGCCCTTTTCATTGAATTTCTCTTCCCCCATGACATATTCCTCCAAGGAAAGATCCTTCCACATAGCCCCCTACCCTCAACCCCACCCTCAAACTAAAAAAATCCCCCTGAAAAAGTATGTACACTTCCCAATAACCATTACTTCATGTAAACACTGGTCAAGGTTTGTAACTTGCAGCCCCTCCCCCAGGGACTGTGGGGGAGTAAGTCATCCCCAAAGACACAGTTGTTATGGTTTTCGACTATGCGGAACAAAATGGCTATCTAAAAATTTTGATCCGTTGACTTTGGGAAAAATGAGCGTGGGAGGGGGCCTAGGTGCCCTCTAATTTTTTGTCACTTAAAAAAGGCACTAGAACTTTTCATTTCCGTTAGAATGAGAATTCTTGCGACATTCTAGGACCACTTGGTCGATACCATGACCCCTGAGAAAAAAAAAACAAATAAACACGCACCCGCGATCTGTCTTCTGGCAAAAAATACGAAATTCCACATTTTTGTAGATAGGAGCTTGAAATTTTTGCTATAAGGTTCTCTGATACTCTGAATGCGATGATGTGATTTATGACTTTTAGGGGGTGTTTCCCCCTATTTTCCAAAATAAGGCAAATTTCCTCAGGCTCGTAACTTTTGATGACAAAGACTAAATTTGATGAAACTTATATACTTAAAATCAGCATGAAAATCCGATTCTTTTGATGTATCTTTTACTATCAAAATTTCGTTTTTTAGAGTTTCGTTTACTATTTAGCCGGGTCGCTCCTTATTACAGTTTGTTACCACGAACTACTTGATTGACAAGAAATGTATTTCGCACATCCATATTACGTTATCAAACAGTTCGTGGTAACGAACTTTAAGTAAGGAGCGACCCGGCTCAATAGTAACTGAAACTCTAAAAAATGGAATTTTGATACCAATAGTTACATCAAAAGAATTGCATTTTAATGCTGATTTTAAATATTTAAGTTTTATCAAGATCAGTTATACCCATCAAAAGTTAAGAGCCTGAGAAAATTTGCCTCATTTCAGAAAATAGGGGGAAAAAACCCCCTAAAAGTCATACAATCTTAACGAAAATCACACCATCAGATTCAGCGTATCAGAGAACGTTGTTGTAGAAGTTCCAAGCTCCTATCTACAAAAATGTGGAATTTCGCATTTTCTGCCAGAAGACAGATCACGGATGCGTGTTTGTTTTATTTTATTTTTTTTCCAGGGGTGATCGTATTGACTGAGTTGTCCTAGAATGTCGCGAGAGGGCTCATTTTAACGGAAATCAAAAGTTCTAGTTCCCTTTTTCAGTGACCAAAAAAATCGGAGGGCACCTAGGCCCCCTCACACGCTCATTTTTACCAAAAGTGACCGGATCAAAATTCTGAGATAGCCATTTTATTCAACATAGTCGAAAAACCTAATAGCTATGTCTGTTGGACGACTTACTCCCCCACAGTCCCCGTGGGAGGGGCTGCAAGTTACAAACTTTGACCTGTGTTTACATATAGTAATGGTTATTGGGAAGTGTACAGACGTTTTCAGTGGGATTTTTTGGGTTTAGGGGGGAGATTTGAGGGAGGGTTACGTGGGAGAATATTTCCATAGAGAAACCTGTCATGGGGGAAGAGAATTTCAACGAAGGGGGTGCAGGGTTTTCTAGCATTATTTGAAAAAAACAATGAAAAAATAAATATGAAAACTTTTTTCTACTGAAAGTAAGGAACAGCATTAAAACTTAAAACGAACAAAAATTATTACGCATATGAGGGGTTTACTTCCACTTTATACCTCACTCTTTACGCTAAAGTATTTTTAGTAATTTCAACTATTCATTCTACGACCTTTGTGATTCAGAGGTCATTCTTTAGGAATTGGGACAAAATTTCAGCTTTAGGGTAAAGAGCGAGGTATCGACGAGGGTTGAACCCCCTCATACACGCAATAAAAACGTACGAATATAGAAGCTCGTTACGTAAATTCATTCGTAAGTTACGCATATTTTTTACCAATGAAAACGTTTGTAAAAAATTAAAAGTTCTAGTTGTTTTTTTAAGTAATCAAAAATTGGAGGGCAACTAGGCCTCCTCCTTCGCTCCTTTTTCTCAAAGTCTTCCGATTAAATTGCAATTAATTAATATGCGAATTTTGCTTTAACTATTTATGTGCGGAGAGCCAAGATCAAAACATGCATTAATTCAAAAACGTCCAGAAATTAAATAAAAAAAAACAAAGTTTTTTTAAATGAAAGTAAGGAGCAACATTAAAACGGATGGGCTTTTCCTCCTCAACGCCCCACTCTTTACGCTAAATTTTCTTACTGTTTCAAAAATAGAGTTATGAGAAAGAGTCAAACTTTAGCGTAAAGAGCGGGGCGTCGAGTAGGAAAAGCCCATTTCATATACGGAGTGATTTCTGTTCGTTTTAATTTTTAATGTTGCTCCTTACTTTCATTTAAAAAACTTGTTTTTTTATTTAATTTTCAAAAGAAGTAGCTATAAACAAGCAATACGAAGTGAAAATGTTGTTCTTAATGCAGGACTGAACTAACATTCATTCAGTACTGAATTAACATTCATTCAGTGAACATCTGTAATTGCTCTATACAATTTTCAGCCGGATTAATTCTGACAAGTAAATTTTTTGTTGTTTTTTTTCAATGAATTCGGAGTAATAGCATAATTTTTGCGAGCGCTGTACAAAACTGGATGTGAATTATCTTGGGCGTTCGTTTATCTATTTTTTGAAAATTATAAACATTATTGAAAATAAATATGGTTGAGAAAAGCGGGAAGCGATCAAGACAAAGTGATTTAGAGGATTCAAGAGGATCCACAGAGTCGACTAATAATATCTCAAAGTTAGATAAAATCCTTGAAATAGTCGAAGCAACTTGAAATGATGTCTTAGAAATAAAAATGGAAATCGTTGACATTAATTCTGGTTTAGAATCCCTAAAGTCTCGTGTGGAAGATCTAGAATTAGCAAGAACGGCACAAGAAAATGAATTATCTAGTATCAAGCAGGAAATATCGGCATAACGAAACCAAATTGAAAAGGAGCCTGGTTTGGGTGAATTAGCATCTAGAGTCCTTGTACTAGAAAACATGAATAGAAGAAGGAATGTTATTATATGGAACATTAAAAGTGAATCTAAATCAAGGGCTAAAGACCATTTTGATACCTCACTTTCCCACCTTGGATTTAATATCCGATTTGAGCTACTTGAGTTTACGGATAGATTTATGGAAATCCAGCTTCAGGATGATAAGGACAAATTCTGTATGCTTCAGGGAAACAAGAAATTACGTGAAAACCCGTTCGAAAGAGGAGCCGCACGTAAATCCCCTTATATCTATATGACAGATGATGTGACAAAAGGAGTTCGTGACATTCGTAATTCCCTTAGAATTAAACAAAAAGAATTTAAAGCAAGGGGAATTAGTGCTTGGATCACCCCAGTGGTCCGACCTGTATTGTGCTTAATTGATAATGAAGAAAAAGTAAAGCTTAAGTGGTATAAAGTCTTGTAAGTGAGATACATGTATGAGAAATAGATATAAAGATAGAAATAGTCGCTTGGTATTTTTTTTTTTAGTTGATTTATAGTTTATGATGAATATTTGTTATTTATTTGTTGGATTTATGACTGTAATTGGCCTATGATCTAGCTCATGTATCCATGTTAAATTGCGCTAGCCTTCATATGATGATACGAATAATGGCTAAAATAAATAAGAAGCCAAGAAGAGATTATGTTCTTCTTTTTTTCCTTTTCTTTTTTGTTGCTATTGTTATTCTTATTTCTATTTTATGTTTCATGGTTCTTATTTTCGAAATTTTCGTCTTTTTTCTCTTTGTCTTTACTTTTCTTTCCTCTTTTTGTCTTTACATTGGCTCACTGACATGGGATGCGGAATTATCATTGAATTTGGATTATGGATAATTTGAATATTTTTCAAGTCCCTGCTGGTAGGCTGGAGGAACTGGAAAAATATCCTCTTGACATAAATAAATATTTTCATAAATTTTCGTCACAAGATCAAGATTTGTCAGTTCCTTATATTGCATCTAAAAATAAATATTTATGTATTCATGAACTTCCACCTTTAAATGATCATATAAAACGAATGTCATTTTGGAATTATAGAGGACTAAATAGCAGCCTAATTAATGATTTTTTTTAAGCATCTTCAATTCATGTGTTAGGAGTCTGTGAAACATTCCTTGACGAAAATAATACATTTCAACATTATGAAAATTATCGATATTTCGGTGTTAGTCACAAAAAGATCAGGAGGGGAGGAATAGGTATTTTTATGCGAGATGACTTAACATCTTCTTTACGTAATGATTTTATGATTTAGAATGTTGAGATGCTATTTGAGAGTTGTGTAGTAGAAGTGAATGATGGAAGAAATACGTTTTTGGTAATTGTAGTATATTGGCCACCATCGTCTTGTCTTCAAGAGTTTTTAAGACAATATGAGTCATTGCTAGATGCTCTCACTCAACAACACCATCCATTTTATGTACTGCGAGATTTTAATGTTGATTTAATGCGTCATAATGCTGTGACATCTAATAAGGGAATGGCATTTTTGAACATTTCATTTTTGCATGGTTTGTTGCCTACTTGCTTACTACCGTCATGAATTCGAGATAACCATGCAACTCTTATTGATAACATTTTCACATTGCAAAATTGCTTTGATACCCATTTTATTTTAAATGATACGTCTAATCATTGTGTTGTTGTTTTTGACTTCCCTGGATCAGGAATGGATCGTGGAAAGAGACCAAATAAAATTTATAAGAGGGTAATTAACCAGAAAAAATAGATGAGATGAAAATAAAAATAAGAGATCTAGACTGGAGTGATCTGTTAAATACTGAATACCCAAATCAGTCAATTGCTTTATTTTATAGTAAGTTTAAACAAATATTTGACCGATTATGTCCTTTGGTATTAAGAAAAAATCAGGATTTATCTCTTAAGCCATGGGTTACTCAAAGCTTGTTAAATAGTATAAAAGAAAAAAATAGATTATATAAGGTAAGAATGCACTATCCAAATGAAATTAATATTGAAAACTTTAAAAAAAATATATAAAAATCAAATAACTTTTGTTCTCAGAGAGGGAGAAGCAAAATATTATCAAAAGAAATTTCGTGAATGCGATTCACCGCGGAAAACATGGAAAATAATAAATGAAAGAATAAATAATGTCAAAACAAGAAATATTCCATCCCGTGTTACAACTAATGCAGGAGTTAAAATAAAGGATGAGAGAGTAATCGGAGAAGCATTTGCTAACCATTTTAGGAAAATTGGACGTGATCTGGTGGATCAAATTTCTGATGGGACACATAATCATAGAAATTATATTCCAAATAAATTAGATAAGACTATTTTTATGTACCCTATCCAGTTCTTGGGATTTCAAAAAGCTTTTACTAGTTTGAAAAATGGATTTTCGATAGGATGTGACGGTATGTAGACTTCTCTGTTTAAAGAATTAGCAGAAGTACTTAGTCAGCCGCTTTTATTTATTTTTAATTCTTGCATGAAAAAAGGTCTTTTTCCAGTTTGTCTTAAAGTAGCTAAGGTTTTACCTTTGTATAAAAAGGCGATAAAGATAATCTAAATAATTAAAGGCCTATTGCTATTTTATTACCTGTTTCTAAATTTTTTGAAAAAATAATAAATAGTAGATTTACTTCATTTCTGGTAAAGAATAATTTTTTCTTCTCCAAATCAGTTTGGTTTCTTGCGTGGTAGGTCAACAGAGCAAGCAGAAGCTGCTTTACATAATTTCTTATCAGATGCTATGGATGATAGTTACTTGGCGGCAATTATATATTTAGACATTAAAAAAGCTTTTGATACAATAGAACATTCAATTCTTTTTGATAAATTGGAAAATGTAGGAATTCGTGGAATAGCTATATTTATATAAGTATGGCAATAGCGTGGAATAGCAAAATACTTGAGTTATTGAGATCTTATATATTAGAAAGAAGTTTTACAGTCCAAGTTGGTGAGGAATCATCTCATATTTTTCCTTTAGAAAATATAGGGGTTCCACAAGGGTCTGTATTGGGGCCGTTACTTTTTTTGGTATACATAAATGACCTTCCAAAATGAATGCCTTCAGACGATGAATCACCAATATTGTTTGCAGATGATACAGCAATTAATTTGAAGGCTGGTAACGAGGAAGACTTGTGAATGGCCTCGAAACTGTTGCTTTTAATGTAAATTCTTGGTTTCATGCTTATCGACTAATACCTAACCTAGATAAGTCGGAATTTGTGGTTTTCGGGAGAAGTTTGAGAGCAGTGAAGTGTGTGTCATTTAAAACTATTAGTATTGGAATTTCCTCCATAAAAAGAGTGGATGTATTTAGATATTTAGGTATCTACATTGACTCAACTCTGTCTTTCAAGGCGCATATTAATAAACTCGAGGCAACAGTGTCCAGGAATCTCGGCTGTTTGTATAGAGTAAAGTTCTTGTTTCCTTATCGAATAATGAGAAAATTATATTTTTCATTGATGGAATGCTATTTTCAATATTGCCCGACCGTTTGGATGCTCACATTCCATTCACATTTACGAAGACTCCAAATCGTCCAAAACAAGGCAATAAGAATCCTGGACCTTTTTTTAACACACCCTAGGAAGACAAACGAATTATCTGAAACTAAAGCATCATTTTTATTTCTTAATATTCTTCATTTACAACAAATTTTTCACCTTAATATAGGCATATGGTTTTTAGAAATCCAACGCAGGGATAATATTTTCAATAAAATGAAACTCTTGGTTGGAAATAAACATAGCCATTTATCAAGAGCAAGGAATACGTTTCTTTACCTTTTATTAAAAACTAGCTGTTGGGGTGGCGCTTCGCGCCACCCCAACACCTAGTTGGTGGGGGCGCTTCGCGCCCCCCCCAAGCCCCCCCGCGTGCGTAAGTCGTTACGCGCCATAATAGTTACGCGCCATTGTAGTTGTGTCCCTATGTCCCACCTGTGAATATAGATAGATATATATATATATATGGTTTTAACTACGTAAAACTTGCGAATATACAACATTCTTTGCTGTCCCATTGTCTTTGCATATAAATAGATTGTCAGGTTTACCGACTCTTGAACATGCAACATATAATGGTCCATGGGAAAACAATCTGTATTCAGATCTATACCTCATGATTCTAATGATTGCCCTTGAGCTTTGTTGATGGTGATTGCTAATCGACCATTCCCTGTCCCGGTGTCCCGGTCGTCATTTACATCCCCCTGTTTCCTCCGGTGTCCCCGTTGTAGTTGTGTCCCTGTGTCCCGGTCGTCATTTATATTCCCTGTGTCCCGGTCGTCATTTGTATCCCGGTGTCCCGGTCTGTATATACATTCGTTTTTTAGTTTTGTTTTTCTCCTTTATTTTTTTCCTTTTTTTTTCTTTTTTAGCTTATTTAGATTTTTAGATTTTTTAGTTTTTTTATTAGTTTTTAGTTTTTTTTTCTTTTTAGTTTTTTTGTCCCGGTCGTCATTTATATCCCCCTGTTTCCCCCGGTGTCCCCGTTGTAGTTGTGTCCCTGTGTCCCGGTCGTCATTTATATTCCCTCTGTCCCGGTCGTCATTTGTATCCCGGTGTACCGGTCTGTATATACATTCGTTTTTTAGTTTTGTTTTTCTCCTTTATTTTTTTCCTTTTTTTTTCTTTTTTAGTTTATTTAGATTTTTAGATTTTTTAGTTTTTTTATTAGTTTTTAGTTTTTTTTTCTTTTTAGTTTTTTTGTAGTTTTTACCTTCTTTTTAGTTTTGTTAATTTTTTTTTTTACTTATGTCCTGGTCGTCATTTATACTCCCTATGTCCCGGTGCTTTGTTGATTGCTAATCGAACATTCCTTTTGTCCTGGTCGCTTTCTCTTTGAGTGTCGTCATTTATTTTTTTCTTTTTTAGTTCTTTTAGTTTTTACCTTTTTTAGTTTTTTTTAGTTTTTTAGATGAAAATTTTTTTTAGTTTTTTCCTTTTTTTCTTTTTAGTTTTTTATTGGTTTTTACCTTTATGTTAGCTTATTTTTCAGTTTTTTCCTTTTTTTATTAGTTTTTAGTTTTTTTGTAGTTTTTGCCTTTTTTTAGTTTTTTCAGTTTTTTTTTAGTTTTTTATTGGTTTTTACCTTTATTTTAGCTTATTTTTCAGTTTTTTCCTTTTTTTTATTTTTTTTTTAGTTTTTAGTTTTTTTAGTTTTTTACCTTTTTTTAGTTTTTTTAGTTTTTTTAGTTTTTTAGCTTTTTTATTTTTTTTATTAGTTTTTAGTTTTTTTTGTAGTTTTTGCCTTTTTTTTAGTTTTTTTAGTTTTTTAGCTTTTTTATTAGTTTTTAGTTTTTTTTGTAGTTTTTGCCTTTTTTTAGTTTGACAACTTATTTTTATATATATAGATAGTTTTTTTTTTTTACTTATGTCCTGGTCGTCATTTATACTCCCTGTGTCCCGGTGCTTTGTTGATTGCTAATCGAACATTCCTTTTGTCCTGGTCGCTTTCTCTTTGAGTGTCGTCATTTATTAGTTTTTTCCTTTTTTTCTTTTTAGTTTTTTATTGGTTTTTACCTTTATTTTAGCTTATTTTTCAGTTTTTTCCTTTTTTTTAGTTTTTTTTTATTTTTTATTTTTTTTAGTTTTTTACCTTTTTTTAGTTTTTTTAGTTTTTTTAGTTTTTTAGCTTTTTTACTTTTTTTATTAGTTTTTAGTTTTTTTTTTTGTAGTTTTTGCCTTTTTTTAGTTTTTTCAGTTTTTTTTTTAGTTTTTTATTGGTTTTTACCTTTATAGTTTTTTTAGTTTTTTAGCTTTTTTATTTTTTTTATTAGTTTTTAGTTTTTTTTGTAGTTTTTGCCTTTTTTTAGTTTTTTCAGTTTTGACGTCACCTAATCCAGTTTTTTCAGGTGACGTCACCTGACACATCCATCCATCCATCCACAGACAACTTATTTTTATATATATAGATGAGAGATCAAGACTAAGTTTAAGATATCAACTTCCTGAGATTGCTAATAAATATAAACTACTTGATTTAAGAAATGAGTCACCATCTCTCTATACATACAAAAAGAAATTGAAAGAGATAGTTCTTTCTGCCTATAGTAGTGGGGACTGAATGTAAAGTGATTTATTTATAAATTAGTTTATTATAAGTCCCATCCGTGTCTACGAGTCGATTTTTTTTTCTCTCTCTCATTCTTTCTCTCTTTTTTATGCATTCCATGAATAGAAGAGATTATGCATTATGCATAGAAGAGATTATGTTCTTCTTTTTTTCCTTTTCTTTTTTGTTGCTATTGTTATTCTTATTTCTATTTTATGTTTCATGGTTCTTATTTTCGAAATTTTCGTCTTTTTTCTCTTTGTCTTTACTTTTCTTTCCTCTTTTTGTCTTTACATTGGCTCACTGTCATGGGATGCGGAATTATCATTGAATTTGGATTACGGATATTTTGAATATTTTTCAAGTCCCTGCTGGTAGGCTGGAGGAACTGGAAAAATATCCTCTTGACATAAATGAATATTTTCACAAATTTTCATCACAAGATCAAGATTTGTCAGTTCCTTATATTGCATCTAAAAATAAATATTTATGTATTCATGAACTTCCACCTTTAAATAATCATATAAAACGAATGTCGTTTTGGAATTATAGAGGACTAAATAGCAGCCTAATTAATGATTTTTTTTAAGCATCTTCAATTGATATGTTAGGAGTTTGTGAAACATTCCTTGACGAAAATAATACATTTCAACATTTTGAAAATTATCGATATTTCGGTGTTAGTCACAAAAAGATCAGGAGGGGAGGAATAGGTATTTTTATGCGAGATGACCTTACATCCTCTTTACGTAATGATTTTATGATTAAGAATGTTGAGATGCTATTTGAGAGTTGTGTAGTAGAAGTGAATGATGGAAGAAATACGTTTTTGGTAATTGTAGTATATTGGCCACCATCGTCTTGTCTTCAAGAGTTTTTAAGACAATATGAGTCACTGCTAGATGCTCTCACTCAACAACACCATCCATTTTATGTACTGCGAGATTTTAATGTTGATTTAATGCGTCATAATGCTGTGACATCTAATAAGGGAATGGCATTTTTGAACATTTCATTTTTGCATGGTTTGTTGCCTACTTGCTTACTACCGTCAAGAATTCGAGATAACCATGCAACTCTTATTGATAACATTTTCTCATTGCAAAATTGCTTTGATACCCATTTTATTTTAAATGATACGTCTAATCATTGTGTTGTTGTTTTTGACTTCCCTGGATCAGGAATGGATAGTGGAAAGAGACCAAATAAAATTTATAAGAGGGTAATTAACCAGAAAAAATAGATGAGATGAAAATAAAAATAAGAGATCTAGACTGGAGTGATCTGTTAAATACTGAAGACCCAAATAAGTCAATTGCTTTATTTCATAGTAAGTTTAAACAAATATTTCTCTTAAGCCATGGGTTACTCAAAGCTTGTTAAATAGTATAAAAGAAAAAAATAGATTATATAAGGTAAGAATGCAGTATCCAAATGAAATTAATATTGAAAACTTTAAAAAAAAAAATATAAAAATCAAGTAACTTTTGTTCTTAGAGAGGCAGAAGCAAAATATTATCAAAAGAAATTTCGTGAATGCGATTCACCGCGGAAAACATGGAAAATAATAAATGAAAGAATAAATAATGTCAAAACAAGAAATATTCCATCCCATGTTACAACTAATGCAGGAGTTAAAATAAAGGATGAGAGAGTAATCGCAGAAGCATTTGCTAACCATTTTAGGAAAATTGGACGTGATCTGGTGGATCAAATTTCTGATGGGACACATAATCATAGAAATTATATTCCAAATAAATTAGATAAGACTATTTTTATGTACCCTATTCAGTTCTTGGGATTTCAAAAAGCTTTTACTAGTTTGAAAAATGGATTTTCGATAGGATGTGACGGTATGTAGACTTCTCTGTTTAAAGAATTAGCAGAAGTACTTAGTCAGCCGCTTTTATTTATTTTTAATTCTTGCATGAAAAAAGGTCTTTTTCCAGTTTGTCTTAAAGTAGCTAAGGTTTTACCTTTGTTTAAAAAAGGTGATAAAGATAATCTAAATAATTAAAGACCTATTGCTATTTTATTACCTGTTTCTAAATTTTTTGAAAAAATAATAAATAGTAGATTTACTTCATTTGTGGTAAAGAATAACTTTTTCTTCTCCAAATCAGTTTGGTTTCTTGCGTGGTAGGTCAACAGAGCAAGCAGAAGCTGCTTTACATAATTTCTTATCAGATGCTATGGATGATAGTTACTTGGCGGCAATTATATATTTAGACATTAAAAAAGCTTTTGATACAATAGAACATGCAATTCTTTTTGATAAATTGGAAAATGTAGGAATTCGTGGAATAGCTATATTTATATAAGTATGGCAATAGCGTGGAATAGCAATATACTTGAGTTATTGAGATCTTATATATTAGAAAGAAGTTTTACAGTCCAAGTTGGTGAGGAATCATCTCATATTTTTCCTTTAGAAAATATAGGGGTTCCACAAGGGTCTGTATTGGGGCCGTTACTTTTTTTGGTATACATAAATGACCTTCCAAAATGAATGCCTTCAGACGATGAATCACCAATATTGTTTGCAGATGATACAGCAATTAATTTTAAGGCTGGTAAAGAGGAAGACATGTGAATGGCCTCGAAACTGTTGCTTTTAATGTAAATTCTTGGTTTCATGCTTATCGACTAATACCTAACCTAGATAAGTCAGAATTTGTGGTTTTTGGGAGAAGTTTGAGAGCAGTGAAGTGTGTGTCATTTAAAACTATTAGTATTGAAATTTCCTCCATAAAAAGAGTGGATGTATTTAGATATTTAGGTATCTATATTGACTCAACTCTGTCTTTCAAGGTGCATATTAATAAACTCGAGGCAACAGTGTCCAGGAATCTCGGCTGTTTGTATAGAGTAAAATTCTTGTTTCCTTATCGAATAATGAGAAAATTATATTTTTCATTGATGGAATGCTATTTTCAATATTGCCCGACCGTTTGGATGCTCACATTCCATTCACATTTACGAAGACTCCAAATCGTCCAAAACAAGGCAATAAGAATCCTGGGCCTTTTTTTAACACACCCTAGGAAGACAAACGAAGTATCTGAAACTAAAGCATCATTTTTATTTCTTAATATTCTTCATTTACAACAAATTTTTCACCTTAATATAGGCATATGGTTTTTAGAAATCCAACGCAGGGATAATATTTTCAATAAAATGATACTCTTGGTTGGAAATAAACATAGCCATTTATCAAGAGCAAGGAATACTTTTCTTTTTCCTTTTATTAAAAATGAGAGATCAAGACTAAGTTTAAGATATCAACTTCCTGAGATTGCTAATAAATATAAACTACTTGATTTAAGAAATGAGTCACCATCTCTCTATACATACAAAAAGAAATTGAAAGAGATAGTTCTTTCTGCCTATAGTAGTGGGGACTGAATGTAAAGTGATTTATTTATAAATTAGTTTATTATAAGTCCCATCCGTGCCTACGAGTTGATTTTTTTTTTCTCTCTCTCTCACTCTTTCTCTCTTTTTTATGCATTCCATGGGAGATATTGAGGTGTAATTCCTTCTTCTTTTTTCTCTCTCTATTGTTAAAGGAGACAAAATGAGCTGCCTCCCTGTCTCCTTTGTATAAGGTTTATGTATATCGTTTCTTGTTTAATAAAGTCAAGTCTAATCATCATGTTAATCGTTCAGAGACTTTTAATAATTTTAATATTTTAAGCAATAATTTCAAAATCTAGTCAGTGCTAAAAAACTTGAGGCGAGGGGACAATCTGCCCCCTCGCCTGAAATACCACTACTGGGCCCCTTCCTCACAGATCAGACGGTCTCAGCATGTATATACAGTTCCTCCTGAAGCTCCCCCCTTTCTTCCTCCCCTCTGATCCTCCCTCTAACACTAAATCTATTCTTCCCAAAATATCCACCTCCAGCATTTCGACTACAACCCACGACGTCTAAAAGTAAAATATCTGCCCTTTCCCAGCACCTTACGAAACCCAACCCCCAGCCCAGTCATTTTATCCCTCGTGCCTACCATGTCAAAGTGAATCAGGTCTGAGACTTTTTGCAGTTAATAATTGTCTTGTAATAAATCCTAATTGTTCTCCTCAAGCTTCGTCCATATCCTTGCCCGTCCCCCCACCTCCAAATCCTCAAGGCAAATCCTTCTCTTACCCTTCTTCTCCAAAGCATAGTAAAATTTAATTAAAACCCTACCCAAAAAATTCTCAAACCCATCAAGTTTCCCTGTCGCGTTTCCCCAATCGGTTGTTATTCCTAATTTGTAGTTACTAATGCTGAAAGTCTTAATTTTGTAAAGCTTACTGAACTTGAGGTGCTTTAAGAATCAAATTTTATAAATATTATAGCTGCTACTGAAGTCTAATCCCATGAACCAGGGTCCCTACGCCTGACAAATTATTCAGAGTTTATTAAACTCCGTCCTTCAGATCACCCACTCGGGACAAAAAGGTGGCGGAATTTCGTTTTTTACTAATAGTCACCTTTATGCAAAGGTTACTCGAGTCCCTAGCTTATCCGAGTCCGATAAAATCCTTTGATTAAGTGTTAGACCAAAAGTACTCCCTCATCCATTTAGTATTATTGCAATAGCTGCTTTCTATTACTCCCCAAATCAAAAATATTGAGTCAAAACGTAATTTTATCCAGAAATTACAAGCAAGTGCTGATTTTGTTATTTCTAAGTACCCCAAAGCTGGTCTTTTTTTAGTTGGCTATGCCAACGACCTTAAAATGAATTCTTTTTGTGCTTCACTTAAAGTAAAGCAAACTGTTACAACACCGACGACTCGGAGAAATACCTCCCTTGAGGTCATTTTAACTAATATGTACAATTTTACAGCCCTCCCTCAACTTTGCCCCCATTAGGTCGGAGTTATCATCTTTCTATTCTTTTATCCTCCTCCTCAAATTTTAAGCATTATTTCTCAATAGCTTATAGCACTTACCGCCCTCTTTAAAATCCTGGTCTTCTTTCTTTTGGTATGTGGCTGAATACTGAAAATTGATCTGACATTTATAATTTACAAAGCCTTGATGAGAAAACGCCTTGTTTCATAAAAAGCTAATTGATAAACATCAAATTAAATTAAAATCAAAAAAATTAAAAAGGTGCTCAAGTGATAAACCCTTTATTAATCAAACAATAAAAACACTAATTAGAACCAAATTGAAGCTTTTTAAAAATGGTAAACTCGATGAGGCCAATATCCTACGAAAATCGATTAAAATAGAAATTCGTAAATTGGCACGATCGTACTACAAAAGTAAGATCGAAGAATTGTTCACTAATAAACCCAAAAAATTGGATTCAGAGGTTAAAAAGCTATGCACCAGGAGTCTTGACCCGCTTAATTTCAACTTACCAGAGCCCACTGATGTTACGACAAATAATCTAAATAAATTTCTCACTTTCGTTGTCCGGAGCCTTCCCGCATTGTCCATCCAATTATCAATAGGAGCCTCATCCCCTTCTTTTCCGATTGTTTCCCCGTCTGAGATAGAAAGAAGAACTGACAAACTAAGGAAGACAATGTTTGTCCTTTGGATATACCGTTTCCTCTTACTAGAGCCTTCGGTGACTTCCTTTCTAAGCCCTTGTCTTTCCTGTTTAACAAAATTACGAAGTCTGGGCAATTTCCAAATATTTGGAAACAGGGTTTTATTACCCCTTTGAAAAAGAAGAAAAGGAAAGCCAGGCTTTCAAGACGTTCGACCTATTACTCCTACTCCTATTTTCTCAAAATTGTATGAAGGATTCCTTGCAGATTTGCTAAAGGAAAAAATCCTACCTCTTACTGACCTGAAGCAATTCGGAAACCTAAAATCAACTTCTACTTCCCACTATCTCGTTTCTCTTATTGACCACATCGGGAAAATCCTCGAAAGGCCTAATTCCTGGCTAAACTTAATTTCTATTGACCTGTAGAAAGCGTTTGATCTTGTTAACCACAATTTTTTTAATTGAGAAATTAGTTAGTAAGTTCAACATCCATCCCTTACTGGTAAAATTGATTGCCTCCTTTTTAACAAATAGATCACAGGTGGTTAAATACCAGAACCATTACTCAAACCCTCTGTCTACAATGGCATACCCCGGGGTACTCTCCTAGGCCCCTTCCTTTTTTCTGTCATGATCAACAGTTTTTCGAAGGAAATTGCTGACCGATGGAAATTTTTTGATGACCTAACGATTGTTGAAAGTTACTGCAGAAATTTAATAAGTGACCCTATGAGTATCCTCAATGAAATTAGAGGTGAGGCTTTGGACTTAGACATGACAGTAAACCCCTCTAAATATATGATAATGCCAATTTATTTCCTCAAATCCTCGCCCTGTTTTCTTAATCCTATCCTTCCTGAAATTTATGTGTCCTCAAGTTACTTGGGGTCACAATTTCTTCAAATTTAAAGTGGGATATCCACGGTAAAGACATCAACCATTAAGTTAATGTGTCTATCGCCCTCCTTAAGCTCCTAAATAAACATAGCGTCCCCCCTTCTCCCTCCTTAAGGATGTACACGTCTTTTGTCCACCCGCATCTTGAATATTCTTGTCCTGTTTGGCACCCTGGCATCTCTCGTGAAGAATCAGACACAATTGAATCACCCCAAAAAAAATCTTGTGAATAATTTTCAAAGAAGGCAAGGTACCTTACTCTCTGCTCCTAAGAAAACCTAGTTTGGAAACCCTTGAACAAAGGAGGGTGTCGTTTTGCCTCTGTTTAAAAAAAAATGTAATAATGAACCCTCTGACGGCAAGTATTTTCCCCGAACATCACTCCCCATCCAGATTACGACTGCCTCGATCTGTTTCTGAGCCCATACCAGTTTTGTCCCCCATTTGTTGCGTTACTTCCAGATATGAAAAAACTTTTGTCCTATTCATCACAGAAAAAATAAATAAAATATCAAACTAGTTTCTCCTCCCATTTTTTATTGCAGTGTCTTTTCCTGACTAGTATTTTGTTCAGAGGCGCCATTTGGGCCAAATCTTGGGGTGGGCATGGACTCCATCTGCCCCCCCCCCCCCGATTCATTTTGTGTCGCGTAAGAAAAATCTGGGTTTTGGCAGCACATTGATCGAATATTCTAAGTAAAAATGCATTTTCAGCACCCGTGTGTTACTTGGAAGTGTACTGTAACCAAATGTGGAACTCAGCCACTCTGACCTCTAAGATTAATCATAACAACGAAGAATACAATCAACGAGGATAAGTGATTAAGGCCGTGATTAAGCGAACTTGAAAACATCAAGCTTCAAAATTGAAGCTGGGTTAGCCTTCTGTCTTTTGATTCTCTAGAGACCGTCGATTGTCATAACTTCAAATAGCACCAATTATCAAGTCTTGTGAAACTTTTTGATAGACAGCTTCCTTTGGCGAGATGCTTCAGCCGAGATATAGTAACATATTTGGCTGCGTCTTGCAAAGCTTGGTTACCGACCAAGGGAGATTAGAAAATGAGCAAAAGAGCACTATCATTTTCAAGTACAAATGCCCATGTATATGAAACTGTGACGGCATGCATAGAGTGCATTTTTAAATTTATTGTTTTTTCCACTTTTTTCCCTAGGGATAGACTATTTAAAATACCTCAGTTGATTAATTCGAAACTAAATACCAAACTTACTTGAAAGCTTTCTTCGAGGATTCTTAGAAAACCAAAGTTTTCTTATGAATTAAATTGAAAAAAAATAACTGAAAGTAAGGAGTGACATTAAAACTTAATACGAACAGAAATTACTTCGTATATGAAAGGGACTGCTTCCTCGTTAACGCCCCGCTCTTTACGCTGAAGTTTTTTTACTGAGAAAGAGCCGGACTTTAGCGTGAAGAGCGGGGCGTTGATGACGATGCAGCCATTTCATATACGAAATAATTTCTGTTTGTTTGTCACTTCTTACTTTAAGTTAAAAAACACTTTTTTTATTTAATTTAATTTCTAACTGTTTTTGAATCAATGCATGTTTGATTTATGCTCTCCGCAGATGAATAATTAAAACAAAATTTGCTTATTTTTTTTTCATATTTTTTTTTATTTTGGCTTTCTCATAGTTTTGATTGAATGATTTCGAGAAAAAAAGGAGCGGGGATGGAGGTCTAGTTGCCCTCCAAATTTTTGGTTACTTAAAAAGGCAACTAGAACATTTAATTTTTTATGAATGTTTTTATTAGTAAAATTAAATTTTATTAGTTAAAGATATAAGTAACTTACAAATTAGCTTACGTAACGAACTTCTGTATTCTAATATTTTTATTACATATATGAGGGGGTTCACCCCCTCGTCAGTACCTCGCTTTTAACGCTAAAACTTAAATTTTGTTCCAATTTCTTAAGAATGACCCCTGAATCACGAAAGCCGTAGAATAAATAGTTGAAATTTCTAAAAATACTTTAGCGTAAAAAGCGAGGTATTAGTAGGAGGTGAGCCCCTCATATGCGTAATAATTTCTGTTCCTTTTAACAGAAATTATTACAGAATATTTACAGGAATTAATATTTACAGGAAAATAATAACAGGATTATTCTGTTCCTTTCAGTTGAAAAAACTTTGTCATATTTATTTTTTCATTGTTTTTTTTAAATAATGCTAGAAAATCCTGCGCTCCCTTCATGAAAATTTTCTTCCCCCATGACAAATTCCTCCATTAAAAGTTCCCCAACATATCCCCCTCTTCTCAACCCCTGCCCCCAACCAAATGAAAACGCCCCCTGAAAATGTCTGTACACTTCCCAGTAACCATTACTATATGTAAACACTGGTCAGTGTTTGTAACTTGTAGCCCCTCCCAAGGGGACTGTGGGGGAGTAAGTCGTCCCAAAAGGCATAGTTATAAGGATTTTCGACTACGCTGAATAAAATGGCTATCTCAAAATTTTGATCCGGTGACTTTGAGAAAATAATTAGCGTGGGACGGCCTAGGTGCCGTCCCACTGAATCGGAGGGCCTAGGTGCCCTCCGATTTTTTTGGTCACTTAAAAAGGGAACTAGAACTTTACATTTCCGTTAGAATGAGCCCTCTCGCAACATTCTAGGACCACTGGGTCGATACGATCACCCCTGGAAAAAAAAAACAAAAAACAAATACACACGTATCCGTGATCTGCCTTCTGGCAAAAAATACAAAATTCCACATTTTCAAACAGTTCGTAGTAACGAACTGTAGTAAGGAGCGACCAGGCTCAATAGTAACCGAAACTTTAAAAAATTGAATTTTGATACCAATAGTTACATCAAAAGAATGACATTTTAATGCTGATTTTAAATAGATAAGTTTCATCAAGATTAGTCTTACCCATCAAAAGTTACGAGCCTGAAAAATTTGCATCATTTTAGAAAATAGGGGAAAACACCCCCTAAAGTCATACAATCTTAACGAATACACAATCAGATTCAGCGTATCAGAGAACCGTTTAGTAGAAGTTTCAAGCCCCGATCTATAAAAATGTGGAATTTCGCATTTTTTGCCAGAAGACACATCACGGATGCGTGTTTTTTTTTTTTTTTTCCAGGGGTGATCGTATCGACTCAGTGGTCCTATAATGTCACGAAAGGGCTCATTCTAATAGAAATTAAAAGTTCTAGTGCCCTTTTTAAGTGACCGAAAAATTGGAGGGTACCTAGGCCCCCTCCCACGCTCATTTTTCCCCGAAGTCAGCGGATCAAAATTCTGAGATAGCTATTTTATTCAACATGGTCGAAAAACCTAATAACTATGTCTTTGGGGAAAAATGTTTCCGATGCCTGGTGATCTTTTGAATTCTTCAAGGTCGTCCTTTCTGACCAACAGAGGAGGGTCTAGTCGCGGGTCCATTCACAGCAGGCACTTCAATTTCGATTTCTGGTGCAAACTCTTTAGCCTTCTTGAAAAGCGATACAAATGAAGCATCTGAACGCAGGTCGGTGAGTTTGCTTCTTGTGGCCTGAATCAGGGTGCGTGACCGAGAAATAACCAAGTCGACGGCGACGGCATGGAGTTGCTGAGACAGCGATTTCGTTGCTCGCGGAATTGCTTCGATGTAGTGCAATCGGAAGATAACAAGGAACGATTACATCAAGAAATGATAGGCTAGGAACTGACCTATTTTAGTCTATCAGCTCTGAGGAATTACTGCAAATATTCAGAATTTATGATATTAATATAATCATCTAGGAAACGGGCATTTGACAGAGCTTGAGAATTAGATTATGTATCTAACTTGCTTTCAAATTTTACAATGGTTAATAGCAAATAGTGTTATTATTATGGCCAGCAAAGGACCCTTTTTTGTGGAAGCTTGGGCCCCCTGGAAAATCTGGGGTGGGCATTTGCCCCCCCCCCCAAATGGCGCCTCTGATTTTGTTCAAGTTTATTCTGACCGGTTTTTGTCTTTTTAGCTTTTTAATTAGCTTATTGCAGTTTATTTATTGACTCAAAATTGATTATTCATTATGATTTTGTTTTTCGTTGTTGTTTTTTTGAATTGTTAGTGCAACCATGTATTTTGTCGACTGCGAAGTCCGAATTCGGCCCTTTGAGGCTTGTGATAGAGATCTTTTTCTTATCTTGTCATATCTATCTTGGGCTGTGCTTCTGTTACGAACTGTCCAAGATATCCACATCATCGGCGGAATCAAAGTCTATTATTGATAGTGTTTGACAACCCTGTTGCACTCCTTCGTCAATTGGTAGTTCTTTAGAGATTTCTCCGTCTGCTCTTACAAATGCCCTCGTTCCAACGTAACAAGCCTTAACTAGACAGACAATTTTTTCCGGCACTCCATCATCCCTCATGGTATCCTAGATAGTGTTTCTCTTCACCAAGTCAAATGCCGTTACAAAGTCGATAAAGACTTGTATTGTTTCCTGCTGGTGTATAAGGTGGTGTTCCAGGATCTGTCTCAGGATAAAAATGTGATCGCAGCATCCCATACCAGGTCTGAATCCTGCTTGATTTGGTTTCCTCCGATCATTTCTAATATTTCTGAGCCTATCTAACACTATTATTTTAAAAACTTTTTGCAGAAATCTGTCTAAGAGAAATTCCCTTATAATTTGTACAATGGGCTTGATCCCCTTTCATAAATACAGGAATTATTACAGAGGTCCTCCACTCTTCAGGAATGTATTCATTGACCCAGACATTCGTGAGTAAGTTGTGGAGCTCTGCGATAGCCACTTCTGGAAGGGCATTGAGAAATTCAGCTGGTCATTTGACATGTCAGGGCTTTTGTTATTCTTTAATAGTTTTATGGCATGGATAGTTTCTTCTCTGCTTGGAGGGGTGATATTGCAATCTTCATACCCGGACGATGACTGTTGTCTCATACCTGGGCTGTTGTGGTATGGAATGGATTGCTTTGGTCATTTTCTTGTGGGTGAAGGAGCTATTGGAAGTGAGTACGCCATCGTTCGATACGATCTTATTTGCTCGTGAGGAGCTTATTGTCCTTACTAAGTAGCGTGGGGGTAGATCTTTGCTTCTTTTTTCCGGTTGATTCACCTAGGAGCTGGTAGAGTTTCTGTGATTCATTGATTAGAGTAGCTTTTCCCATTTCACAGGCTACATTAGACCAAAATGCTTGTTTATCTGCCTTAGCAGATTTGTAACAATCTTTGCGGAGTGCTTTAAAAGAAGCAGAACGTCTATCAGTCAATTATTTCTTCTTTAAAGAGAGCTCTATTGTCTTCTGTGAAATCAGTCTTTCGGGTTTTTTGACCTTTACTCTGAGAACTTCTGTAGCTGCCTCTTTCACTTGATTTCAGAACTTGCTCTGTCGCTTTCCTATCTTTAGCGATGGTTTAAAGTTTTCCTGCTTGTTCACGACTCTTGTCTCGGTCTCAGAAATTGCTTGATTGGTCTTCAATTCTCGGTCATTATCTTGCAACACCGTAAAACAGTTTGCAAGCTTAAGCTTATAGATTTATTTAATTTCAAGGAGTTTAAGTTTCTCTGGGTCTAAAATGCATCTAGTTGCAGATATTTTTTCTGGAGCTGAGTCTGAATCTAACTTTCTATTTCAGCAAAAAAAAAATGGTTGGATCCACTTTTTGATACTGTGTCTGTCCCTCTGTATACTCTCGAGTCTTCAATATTGACATCCAGCGACGATAAACGAGTACATAGTCAATTTGAAAACGGGTTCGACCATCTTGTGATCTTAAAGTTTAAGTGTGGCACGGTTTGTGGTTAAACCATGTATTAGTCAAACTGAGATTATTCAGCATAGCAAACACGAGAAGTCTAACTCTCTTAATACAACAGTCAGCCTAACCATGGTTGCCAACGGCCCATTTTAGAAATGTTTAACCGTGCCAATCCTGGAATTAAAGTCGCCAACGATTACGAGGATGTCCTTGCGAGGAACTTTGTTTAGAGTCAGTTGAAGGTTGGCATAACAATTGTCTTTCAATTGGTCAGGGGTGTCACGAATAGAGACATTCGCACATAGCATTGTCAGGGTATTACTCTGACCTTTTAAAAAGACCATCACAATTTTGTCAGACACTGCTTCATAGTCCATGAATCCCGATGCGATCTTGGGTGTCATGATTATTCCCACTCTTGCGAGGCCAGAACCATCCATTAGGCCAGAATTAAACAGAATGTCCCTTTTACCCGAAGGGACTACTAGGTCAATTGTTTCTCGTCCATTCAGTCTTGTCTCTGAAACACAAAGCATGTCTAAGGTATATAGACAAAATTATTCAGCTACGAAGGCTTGCGTTTGCGAACATTTCATAGAACAGAGGTTCCAGCAGCCGATATTCAGGCCTTGTGTTCTTATTAAGATGGTGGCTAGCTCACTTTTCGACGAGATCGCCAGCCTCGACGCATCGCTTAAAGCTGGGAATGCCGTAGCCAAATTCGCTCTCATATTAGACGTATTCAACATAATTCTGGATATTTCCTGGGTATGATTAACTGCAGGGGCCCTAGACCAACAGGTCGCCCGGAGCACGTTGGCCGTCACTTCGCTTGGCGTGAAGCTAGGTGATGTTTACACCCTCTCACCCCTTTGAGATGTGCTGGCGGGCTCCCTCTACTGTCTAGGGACGGAAGGTGGAGCATCCTTTCTTGTAATGGCACCTCCACCGGGGCGGTGCCAAGATTATGGAAGATGCAGCTAGACGGCATAATAGTAAAGTACTGCACTGACATGTTAATAAATTGAGAGGAAGTAGTCATTCTAGACTTCTGCTGGTTAGAGATAGGAACAGGGCCGCAATTAGTGACAAGGAAACAGTTAAAGAGAGATGGGAAGAACCTTTTGAGAATGTGTTATACCAAGACTTGCCGAAAAAGATATAGAGGAAAGTGAAAAAGTTCTTATACCTTGGATGTGAAGGAAGATTTGTTGTGTGAGAAGGTGCCGATACTGTGATAAATGGGTTCCTTAAATATGGTGGCTTGTAGGTTAGAAATAAGTTACTGATTGTTATGAACATGAATTTTGGAAAAGGGGAAGCACCCAGCGATTTTAGGAAAGCCCTAATTAAACCACTGTACAAGAAAAGTGATAAGAGTGAGTATTGTATTTATTGAGGCAATAGCCTGGTCTCTGTAGGCAGTAATTTACTTAGTAATATGACAATTTTTAGACCGAGAGATGCTGTTGACAAAGTTATTAGAGAAGAAGAGTGCGGTTCTGGAAACGGTAGAGTATGTGTCGACCAAATTTTTATTCTTAGGTTAATAATTGAGAAGTGCCTGAATCATCAAACATCATTGGTCCCCAATTTTATAGATTATGAGCAAGTGTTCGATTCTTTTGATATAAGAGCCTTAGTGAAGGTCTTATCCTTCTATGGTCCCTATGTCGCTAATGTAAATTTGATCAATCGGAAAATACTAACCCTGAAATGACTGGAACAAACCCTAAGCGTAATTTAAATTTATTTTTAATAGACTGATGTCGATGTGGTTTTAAGGTGTTTTGGGAGAAAGAATCTGGTCAATGCTTCTATTGTTGAAATAATAAGAGAGTCTGGTTCTTACGACCTGGGTATGAAGATACTGGCTATTATGACTATAAACCTACTTACCTTTGTTTGGCTGTTACGGAATGTTATTCCTTTTACGAGAATATTGTGTGTGACATTGCTTCAAATAAGTAAATTGAAACACGTGAATTTTATAATGTGAATAAGAATAGTATTATTGACTTTATAAAGAAATATAACATAAATGAAGTTACATTTTATTCTAGAAAATGTGACCCTGACTTTGCATACTAAGATGAGTACAAGTAGCAGCGTTGTAAGTGCGAAAAGGTATGGAAGTTCTAGAATAGTTTAGCTGAACTTTAAAACTAAAGAAGAGTTGATATCGCAATCAAGTTTGGCATCATTGAATGTTGCCTTTTCCAAGTGACTCTGGTAATCGAAAAGCCAAAACAGTGCCTAAATTACTAAGGATTTGGGCATTTTGTAAGGGAACGTAAGAACCCTCTTGAATGTAATAAATGTGGAGGGTATCACATTAGCAAGAACCAAAAATGTTCTTCTCAGATTTTTAATTGTACTGATTGTGGAGGAAATCATCGTAGCAATAGCTTGCTGTGTCCAGAGCTTAAGAAGTACCTCCATGTCCAAAGGACCTCGGGAAGATTGGTGATGGTGCTCGTGACAAGCTTCTAACTCTCGAAAGACTAATTAGTAGTTATGAATTTGGGTGTATCATTGAACACCTTGTATGTGCTTATAATGTCTCACAGCTAGAGCTCTCGTGTGACCACAAGTTTATTCTTCGGCCCGCTAAACTGACGTCTGGCCTTCCTTACGGCGGCCTATCAATTCCAGTGAATAAGAAGTTTTCTTGACTCTTTCTGAATCTTTCGATGTATATATTTCAGTCGATTTTTGTTCTTTTATTTTAATGTGTGTGTATATTCCAACGAACTACCGAAGTGAGTCCTCTTCGTAAATTTGCCACAGCTTGTGCTCCCCTTTTAGAATCCATTCATAGGGTCTGGTCAGCAAATAAGTTAATATTTATTTGCGGTGATTTTAACACGGATCTGAAAAATGAGAATGCGCCGCTGACTCAACTATTACTTTCTACTCTGCTACCTGCTACCTGGTGTTTTTCTGCTACCAAAATCAAAGCTTTTTTCTTATGTGCATAACTCGGGGTTAACTTCCGGTTTGGATTTCTTTGTAACAAACACCCAACAGATGAAGGGTACCATGGTTGGTTGACGTTTCAAGCGACATCCTAACAAGCGATCACTCGAGTTTGCAGTGGTGACTTACCTATTCTCTGCCTCTTCATGTGCAAAAGCCTAAGTGATTTTTTAAACCTTGCTGGAATCGTCTTGATCTCTCTCTATGTCAGAGAACATTAGATTCTATGTTGTCGAAAATCCGGATTTCATTTCAACTTTTATGCACCTCCATAAATGGGAACACTCGTGATTTGGATTTTTACTTGGCAGCATTAGTTCATTCGATGAAGGTTGCTGCTTCAGTCTTTCTTCCTTTTGCCAAAGTTCGGATTCGGACAAGTAAAAAAGGTTAGAGTGAAGATGGTAAACTTCAGAGTGCTAAACATCGACATAATTTCTGGTTTTGTACTTTGGCCAACTGCGGTTATCCAAGGTCAGGTCGTTCATTTCATCAAATACACGAAGCGTGTATATAGAAATGCTGTACGGCAATGGAAACGG
Source organism: Artemia franciscana (assembly GCF_032884065.1). Lineage (NCBI taxonomy): Eukaryota > Metazoa > Arthropoda > Branchiopoda > Anostraca > Artemiidae > Artemia > Artemia franciscana. The sequence goes on from NC_088864.1 coordinate 55,507,366, forward strand.
CGTCAAATCTGCAATCTTTTCCGGGATATCAAAAATAATCCCAGCTATTGTGGCGTTAGGTGTCTAAATTTACCTCGACTTGTTCATCTGAGGACAATCCGATTGACTTAGGCTCTTGGGGAAGTCATTTTTCTTTATTATTTTCTGAAGATCCACCTCCTCTTGTCGCAACAATTAGATTTATGCTTTTGGGTCATTTTGCAAAGCTAGACCATGCTAAAAACTATATCACTATCACGCCAGCTTCTATTCAGGCACATATCTACCGTCTTGAACCAGGTAAAGCATTGGGTTCAGACGGCCTGCAGCTCAAATATCTGATGTACAGGAAAGTAAAATGGTATGAACATCTTGCTATTTTATTTCAGGCTTGTATTGCCCAGCAGTATGTTCCTGATGCGCTATGCGAAGATCTATTAACGTGTACTTTTAAGAAAAATAAAGACCCGAAATCCTGTGACGCATATAGACCAATTACTGTATGTTCGACAATCGGGAAGCTTCTTGAGAAGCTTATCTATAATGAAATTAGCAGGAAAATTGATCATGGCGACAACAAATTTGGTTTTCGGGAAGGTCTTTGCGTGCAGTACGCCCATGCAACTCTTCTAGCGATTCTTGAAAGGTATAAAAAGGCAAAAAGTAACCTCTGCGTTTGTGCCATTGATATTTCAAAGGCTTTTGACTCCATTCTTCACTCCCAAGCAAATCTGTCTCCTTAGAAGTGAAGATACTCCATTTGTTTACATGTGCCTGTGGCAGTGGTATCAGAACTCCTCAGTCCAGATTCGTTTGTAGCCACCTGATAAGAAAAATGGCTAGTTCTATCTCCACCATTGTTCATTGGCATTGGGCCAAAAGACCAAGCTCAGACTTATTAGATAAATTTGTTAAGACTATTTGTTTGTTTCATTTCCAATAATTTTTTTTCTCATATCCTGTATAATTTATTTTAGAGTTATCATACTTGTATTTTATGTCTCTATATTTTTAAATCTGGATTTAGGTGACAGGTTATTAGTTAGTATTGTATTACTTATTATAACTGTGTTGCATGTAGATTATAATTGCTGTTTGACATTGCAGATTGTATTATTTGATTAATCTTTTTAAGACACGGGCAATTGGCGCAGGTGAATAAATGAGTGATACGGACGCACATGTCCTTTTGGGCGAATATATCAAACCCCAAAGAGCAACAGCAACCTATTCAATGCTCATTGGGGTTATTATGACCCTTCTTTGTTTAGAAGATAGCTACAGGGGCGGATAAAGAGCAAAATCTTGGGACAGGCCCAATGTGACAAAAGTACCAATAATTGACCAAATTGACAAATTTATTCTAAAAAACAGTGAAAAAAGAAAAACAGGGAAAGAGGGCACCAGAAAAAATCTTAGGGGCGGAGTCTCCCCGGTCCTCCTGGATCCGCCAGCGGATAGCTAGATAAGTAAAGAAGACACTAGTAAGTTTTGCGAGGACAAATGTAATTTGTAAATCCCCCCGAAGTGTGCCTGGTGCCACGAGACGATTTTAAATGTAAATTCGTTGAAGTGAGTTTGTTCCAAACGTGAGTGCTATAAATATAAACCAATTCGTATTGACACATATTTAGCCCGTTCAAAATTCCCGTTTCGTGAAATTTTGCCTTTCATTTACTGTTGGGGGGGGGGGGGACAACAACAGAGTTTTTCTATCAAGAATAAGAAACTGGATCTTTAGCCGCGGTATACGTATAACGGAAAAGGTTTCATTTTATTGGTTAAAAACTAATTTTAGTTTTTAATATTAATATCTAATTATACGATGTCAGTTCTTCAAAACAGCTACCTAACTACTTTCAAATATAAGGACAAGAAAAAATGTTCGTTATATTTAGAAAAAGTTACGCTTTTACATTTTTTCCATCATCTATATAACTCTTTGGTTGCAGTTTTTTATACAAGATGAGCAATATCGCTAAGTTGATGACCATCAGCCCTGTCAATACTCCAAAGGTCCACTGAGATCCTCCGTATGTGTAAAGGTAAGAGACAAGAATTGGGCCCAAAACACGAGAAAAGGCTCCACTGGCCGATAAAAATCCCATCCATACATGCTGAAAGAGAATAAAAGATTCTTGAAACTTATAAAGCAAGATGTGATATACTGAAAAAGAATAAAACAGTCACAAAAATTATAAAGCAAAATGTGATACGTGCTGAAAAAGAATAAAATATTCATAAAAATTATAAAGCAAGATTTGATGCCTGTTGAAAAAGATTTATTAAGTAAGATGTGATGCATGCTGGAAAGGAATAAAACATTCATAAAATTGTAAAGCAAGAGGTGATATTTGTTGAAAAAGAATAAAACATTCATAAGAATTATTAAGTAAGATCTGATACATGCTGAAAAAAAAATCATTCATAAAATTATAAAGCAAGATGTGATAGTTGTTGAAAAGAATAAAAAATTCATAAGAATTATTAAGACGTGATATATACTGAAAAAGAATACAACATTCATAAAAGTTATTAAGCAAGATATGCCACGATAGAATAAATCTTATGAATAATTTTTTTAAAGAAATTTTCTTTTCTCATTTTTTCCTTTCGAATGGTCCACCCATCTATGATTTTATTCGCACCTTCGTTCAGTGCCTTATTCAGCGTTTATTCTTGTTGGATTTGTTTTAAAATAAATAAATAATTGAAAACGCCTCGACAATTATCACTGACAATTCATGCACTGTGGTTCTCCGCCGCTGTGCAAAGTGAATTTGCTATAGCCACGCCCCTAGGATACAGTATTTTTTTTTTACTGAGAACAAGCTCGATTGAATAGGATTTCAGATTTGCATTTGATGACAGCGGGCCCTAGTAATAGCTGGGTTTGTTACAGAACGGGGCCCTTGCGATTAATTTTCACTCGATGATGTTTTAGTATATTAGATAGGCAAAGCGGCATTATCGTCATTAGTAATGGCAGTGACAAAAGAGTATTATACACGGAATTGAAGTGTCACAAGGCTAGAAAATCTTCAGCAGACTAGCCTCATTTTTTGAGGCTAAGCTTGGAATATCAAACGCTAACCAAGTACGTACGAGTGCCATTTATCGTATTTCAAAGAAATCTAGTCGACCAGAACCAGAGAGTATTCTGAGCCTCCTTCTGAGAAAGAAGGAGAAAGTTCTGATTCTGAGTATGATAACCAAATTTCATGCTGGAATTGTGTCGTCACCAATACTGGTGTGTCGTCACCAATGTAGATGCGCCTATTTTGAAGGTAAGATTCAAACCATTATAGGGCTATCCCTCTCACTCCAATATGTTGCAGCTTACCCAGTAAGATTGTATGACCTATATTGTCAAATACTTACTTGATATCTGCACATTGTGTGCAGATATCAAGACTATCTGCACAGATCTATATTCGACATACGCCAACAGTGAGGTCGGATTTTTCGCCTGACATCGTCTGTGCTAAGGCTTACAATACCCTACCGTTTGATCTGAGAGGTAGGAGCTCCCTTGATTCTTTCAAAAAGAGAATAAGAAATTATCTTGTTTTTCAATTAGTTTAGTTTCAATAATGATTCTAAATAGAAAAGTGATTTTAGCCATTATTGAGTTTTTTTGTGTGGGGGTTGGATTGGTTTCCTCCTAGATGAAGAGGTGGGGACTTGTAAGGATGGTTTTGTTGGTGGGGGCCATGATTGTATTGAGGAGTGGAGGGAGAACCATAGTGTGTATTTATTTTCGAGGTGATAAGGGACTCAGTATGCATTTTTACATAGAGATTATGTATGTTATGACTGTTATGATTTTTTTAATAAACTCGAATGAACTGAACTGAAACTGACAAAGCCATTCAAAATATCTTCAATATATCACAGGCAGCGCAATAGTGCTGCCTAAGTAAAGAACGATGTTGACACAGTCCATTATTTATTATTATTATTATTTTTTTGTCTTAGACAAGGACACTTGTCGTAGAAGCCTCAAAAAGGGCTCATTCGATTGGAAATTAAAATGGCTAGCCATTTTTATCAGTCGAAAGTGATTAGAAGGCAAATAACTCCCTCCCAAGCCCACTTTTTCCCCAGACACATCTAGTCAGAATTTTGAGATAGCCATTTGGCTCAACGTTGTTGAAAGGTCTGGAAATTTTGTCTTTAGGATGACACCCCCCCCTACAACCCCCACGACAAAGGTTTTAATTTATCCACCATGGGCATATAAGGTTTTTCTTATAAAAAGCGTTGTCGTATAAAACTTCAAAAAGGATTCATTCGATTGGAAATTGAAAGGGGTGGTAACTCTTATGATAGTTGTGAGTTATTGGAGGGCAAATGCCCCCCCCCCACCCCACGCCCATCACTTCTCCAAGCACTTCCGATCAAAGTTGATATGGTGATTTTTTTCAATATAGTTGAAAAGTCTGTAAATTATATCTATAAAGATGACACTCCCCCCACGGCCTTCAGGACAAGGGTTATATAGGGTTCTTATAGAAGGCATTGTGATAGAAACTTCAAAAAGGGCAAATTTGATTGCAAATTAAGAGGACTAGTGCCTTTTTTATTAGTCGAAAGTGACCGAAGGGTAAGTGCCCCCCGTCCGCACACATCATTTCCTAAAACACTTCCAATCTAAATTTTGAGATAGCCATTTATTTCAACGTAGTTGAAAGTTCCGGAAACTGTGTCTTTGAGGATGAAAAAGCCCCCCCCCCCCCAGACCTCAAGGCAAGGATTTTAAGTTAGGCCTTGGAGGCATATAAGGTTTTATTGAAAGTATAGTCATATAAACTTTGAAGGGGGTCACTGGATTGGTAATCAATAGCTCTAGCACCCTTTTTAAGAGTAAAATTGATTGGAGGGCAGATACCCCACGCCCCACACACAGACGTTGCATTGCCCCGAGATGCGTCTAATATACATTTCGAGATAGAAATTTTCTTCAAAATAGTCAAAATATCTTATATCAAGGCTTTTGGGGCTAAAACAAACCCCTAGAGTCTGGGACAAGGGTTGTAATCTATACCCCTGGAGCGTTTAAGGTTTTTATGGAAGGGATGATTCTATAATCCTTAGAAGAGGCTCATTTGGTTGAAAATCGAAAGTTTTAGTTCCTTCTTAAGAGTCAAAAGTGATGGAGAGCAGTAAAACAACCCCTCCCCCCAACTAACCCTCTTCACAAAACAAATTTGATTAAAATTGTGAGATTGCGATTTTTCTCAAAATAGTCCAAGGAACATATAACAATGACTCTCAGATTGACACAATCCCCCAGTGTCCAGGGAATAAGGTTATAAGTCACGTCCTGGGGACATATAAGGTTTTTAGGTAATGGCTGGTCGTATAAACTTCAGATGGGGCTCATTTGATTTGAAATTTGAAGATATAATAACAATAATAATAATTTTATTTTTGCCCATTCATACAAAAAAAAGGAAAAGCGAAGTAATACAAAAGAAGAAAAGGAAAAACAAGAACTCCCAGCATCAAAGAACAAAATTAAGTAATAACATCTTCATTCGCACTAGTAGATCAGATGTAGAGGCAAAAACTCGAACAATGTTTCCAACGGATTTTTTTCTGTACTTGCTTCAGTAGAGGGCACTATAACAATTGGGTCTACCCTCTTTTGAGATCTTAAAACGAATGTGTTTTCTTGTAGAGCAGGCATCGAAGCAAAAACTTGGGGTTTTTGCAGTACATAGATCGAAGTTATAGTCAGTTGTGACATCGAAAACTTGTGACATCATGATCTTACATTAACTTCAGGAACTTCATGGTATTTCCCGAGAAAATTTTCATTTCTCCAACCGTTACATCTGTAGGGCCACTGCTTTGCTGCTTGCATGCCGAGGGATAAAATTCCACAAACTCTGTCTTTAATGTGTTGACCCTTAGACCGATACTTTTGTAACCGGTTATCAGGCGGTCAATATTTTCTTGTAGAGAAGTAAGATTGCAGCTTAAAATCAGCAGGTTGTCAGCATACTAAAGCAGGCTGAGGTTGCATAGATTGATGCTGAATCCTCCATCAACATTTTTTATTATTCTGGGTGTAAAGGATTTAAACAGGATGGGACTTAATACAGATCCTTGACAAAGACCTCCAACAAGTCTAGCCGGTCTGCTCAGGTGATCCCAGATCAGTCTAACTTTCACAAAATTGCCTGATTACCAGAAAGATAAAAGCACTACGACATAAAAGCACAAAAGCAACTCAGTTGCTTGCCAGCATTCATTCCGTTCAGAGCTAGTGCGCGTTGGTGGATGCTATTGCTTATTTAGGATATTTGTTCTGTTTGAATTGTTTGAACACTTGCCAGTAAGTCTCTGTTTAATGGATTTTTGATTTGGTTATTAGCCAATCTAGGGGAGATTATTGAATAATTTTATGATGTCTCTCACGAAGTCGTACTTTGATCAGAAACACACTGAGCTTATGACGAAGATTCTTAGCCTGGAAAAGGGAATTGAGGCTTTGCGAAATGAGAATTTGGAACTCAAAGAAGAAAATACGGTTCTCAAAACCGAAGTAGTAAATCTAAAAAAGTCTTGTCTTCAAGTTGAACTTGTTTCAAAAAGACAGAATATTCTACTTCACGGTATACCAGCTGTTCAAGGTGGTAACTCAGAAAATGCTACTCGTGAGTTTCTCTCTGAATTAGGAGTCAGTAACGCAAATTCAATGCCCTTCGTCAAGTGCTATCGTTTGAATGGAAATAAACCACCAGGCTCTAATACTAGGGCAACGTCTAGGACTACACTTAAAGCCGGGCCAGTTTTCGTGACTTTGGCTAACTTAGCAGATAAAGACGCTATTATGAAAAATTGTGGTAGGCTGAAGGGATCTGGAAAAAGTATCACTTCCGATCTCCCGCGTGAATTGGCACGTCGTAGAAAAGAACTGCTATCTTTCGGCTATAATCTGCGTACGTCATCTGACACTTCAACTAGAGTTGCTGAAACCCGAGTAATAACGAAAGGGATTAGTGTATGGATTGAAGCGAAAAAGTCTTCAAAGAGTAAGACTTGGTTGCGAATAGAGGACTCATGTTTTGATCCCTTTAAACTATCTAGTAATGCGACCTCTGTGGTTCCCTCCCCCGCTGTGATAGTCGGAGGTGATGAGTAATATGTGTGATTTGTTCATTTTTTTTTTAGTGATTTGTTTGATGTTTGTTAGTTGTTGTTGTTTTGGTTTTTTTTTTCGTAAGTTATGATATATAAATTTTTCTCCTGGATTGGGAGATTTAGTTATGTTTTTGTTGTTTTTCATTTTGTATACAAGTTTTTTTCTTATTCAAGTTTTCTGTTTTTGGCCTTTATTTTTTCTGTTTCAGTTTCTTTTTTCACAAAAAATGAGTTCATCGTTCTGTTTGCCTAGTTGCTGTCCACATGTCATTGTTATGAAGATGCCAAGCTGGGTGGTGGGTGGCGCATGATGGATCATAGTTTGTATTTTTTTTTTTTTTTTTAATTTGTCTGACTCTAGTTTGGGTGACATCTCCTCCTTGGGTGAGCGACTATCTCATCTTCAAAATATTCTTAGTTTGATAAATAATTCAGTAGGTCAGTCTAACAAATCACCATCAAATCCCCATTTTTCAGTTAGTAGTAAATACGTATCTGATTTAGATCGAGTATCCAAACGAGATGGTAGATTCTCTGTACTTCAGCTTAATGTTCAGGGTCTTTGCTCTTCGTTTGATGAGTTGAAAAAAATAGTGCGTAGTGGCCACCCTGACTTCATTGGTCTTTGTGAGACTTTCCTTGATTCAAAAAACGAATCTCTATTGCATCTCCCTGGGTACAAGATGGAATATTTGAATCGAAGTAGGATGGCTAAAGGTGGCCTTGCTGTTTATGTTTCGGAATGTCTTCCGTACTCTGTTAGACATGACCTGTCAAGAAATGAAGAAGGAATTTTTGAATCCATATTTATTGAGATTAAAACCCAAGCTAAAGCTTTGATTGTTGGTAATATATACCGGTCTCCTAGTGGGTCTGTTCCCTCTTTCCTTCAGATTCTTGATGAGGTCTTGGAAATAATCCAACTTCATTCATGTGAACTTGTAATTATGGGCGACTTCAACCTTAATTTGTGTGACCGGAGGTCATCCTCGTCCTTGGATTTTCTTTCGACAATGCTCGCTTGTGGAACACTACCTTCTGCATGCATTCCAACTCGCATAACTAACACTACCGCTTCTTTGCTTGATAATATTTTTTCATCTTTGACGTTGGTGCGAAATTCTATATTGATGAGTGATATCTCAGACCATTTTCCTGTTTTTTCCATGTATGATTTTTCCGATTCGTTGCCAAGGAGGAGCCAAGAAGCAGGTTTTTCCTCTTTAAAATTTAATGATCAGGACTTGCATATTCTTAGGTCACGGTTGGCAGGTTGTTCGTGGAGTATTTCTAAAAATGGATCTGACATAGATTCTTTGTTTAATTCATTTTATGATTCTTTGAAAGAAGTTATCTTTGATACATGTAATGCACCCCAGTCGAATCCAGCATCGAAAAGAACAACCCCTTTGAATCCTTGGATGACCCCTGGACTTCTTAAAAGTTGGAGGAAGAAAAATTATCTTTGGAAGGCTTACAGGTGCTCTAAGCCATTTTCGCGTGATTCCCGGCTTCAACTTTTCAAAGCTTATAGAAGAGTTTACAATTCGCTTTGCCGAAGGGCTAAATCGTTATTTTATCATAGAAAATTCTCTGCGTGCGGTAAAGACATTAGGAAGACATGGCAAGTAATCAATTCTGTTATCAGGCCATCTTTTCTGCCTCCTTCTGTCCCTTCAAGTGTTGTGATTGACGGGAAAAATGTAGAGGGTGAGCTAAAAGTTCAAGATGCGTTTACTTCCTATTTTGCTAATATCGGCAAAACTACAGCCTCTTCTGTAAGTCCTTCTTCTTCTCTACCTGATTTTAGGTCTTATCTAGGACCACCTTGTCTTAAATCAATGGCATTGGAACCTGTCTCTGAAGCTGAAATAGCCAGAATTGTCAATTGTTTGAGGGGTTCTTCATCCTCTGGCCCAGACCGTATTCCGACTAAGGTTGTCAAGTTCATTCTTCCTGTCATTGTGTGTGCCCTCACGAGACTTGTCAATCTTTCTTTTGAAAATGGTGTCTTCCCAAGTGCTCTAAAGCGTGCTAGTGTTATCATCCTTTTTAAAGGTGGATCAAGGAATGATCCTGCAAGTTATCGTCCCATATCTCTTTTATCAGTGTTTAGTAAAATTTTTGAAAAAGCTATGCTTTCTCGACTTCTTGATTTTCTTAATTCTAAACTCTTTTTTCATGATTTTCAGTTTGGTTTTAGGGCCAAACATTCAACTGAGCATGCATGTGCAACTCTCTTGAATTATTTAAATTCAGCTCTTGACTCTGGTTTGATACCTGCTGCTCTTTTTCTTGATGTTCGAAAAGCGTTTGACTCATTAACACACAAAATTCTTCTTCTGAAAATGTCCCATATTGGAATAAGAGGGAATGCTTATTCATGGTTTCTATCATATTTATCTGGTCGAGTCATCTCGGTTCATCCGGACTTTTCTAATCCTTCTGGAATAGAGTTTGGTGTTCCACAAGGATCTGTTATTGGGCCGATACTCTTTTTAATCTACGTCAATGACCTTATTAATGCGGTTAAAAATTTAAAACCTACCATTTGCTGTCGTCTTTGTCAACCAGTGTCCGTTACTAGCTGTGACAAGAGTTTGTCCTTACCGGATACACTTATTGCTTTTGCTGATGACAGTACTCTTGGCACAACTGGCAGAACTGAGTCTGATCTTCGTTCAAGGATGATAGCCCTTTTTGAAAGAGTTATCCAGTGGTTTGATGTAAATTATCTTGCCTTAAATGTCGAAAAGTCATGTTTTCTGATTTTCTCCAGAGTCTCAAAGGCTTGCCCTGATTTAAATGAAATAAATGTATCAAGAGGTTCTCTAAGTAGACCTAAGGATCGTTACGTTCGATTCCTAGGCATCTTGCTTGACGAAAATCTTTCGTTCAAGTATCATATTGACCTGATTAAAATGAAAGTCTCCAGGAGTCTTGGAATCCTTAGAAAGCTCAAATATATATTTCCAGGGTCGATTCTTAGACTCTTGTTCTGCAGCCTAGTTCAGTCTTATGTTTCATATTGTTCTGTTATTTGGATGTCAACTTTTCCCTCGTCTCTGAAGCCACTTTCAAAACTTTATGATAAAGCAAGGACTCTTATTCAGGAAACTAACCGTTTTTCACTTAAACCCTTGCTTGATTTGAAATCTCTCTATTTTCTTTCTTGTTCTTCTTTCGTTTTTTTACAGTTGCACGGCCATCTTCCTGCTGTCCTATGTAATAATATATCTTTTGTTTCTGATCAATCGACTTATCATCTCCGCAGTTCCAACAATTTACTGGTTCTTCACACACCGTCAGTGAGGTCTGACTTCAACCCTCTGACAGCTTGCCACAGGATCTGGAACACGCTCCCAGAGTTCGTACGAAGCTGCCACTCGTTTGGTATGTTCAAAAATTATGTTAGAGATTTTCTAGCTAGTAATTAATTTTGTTTGTTTGTTTTTTGTTGTTTTTTTTTGTCTTTATTTTTTATTCCGGTTTCCCTTGGAGTTGATGTCTCTTGAATGAGTTGGATATTTAATTGAGTTGGTGAAATCATGTGCTACTCCCTGCCTAGCTTGTCATTTTTTGGAGATTATTAAGGTGGGCGACTCAATTTTTGGTTTTTGTTTATATTTTTTGTTGTTGGTATTTTTTTCTCCCCTGTTCTTTCCCGGCCATGGAGCCTTATGGGGGAGATTGTCTTGAAGTAATTTTTTTGTTTATGGATTTTAATGTTAAATAAAGAACTCAGAACTCAGAACTCAGAACATGAGCATTCACACCATACTTCAGTAATTTCAGGAACGCCAAGACTGCACAACTGAATCGAATGTAGCTGAGATATCCACGCTGCACATAAAGAGGAATCATCCCATTCTATGGACTTTGTCAATAGCTTTCTTTAAAAGCCTATGTAAAAACGTGCAACTCAGGTTTTGGCAGAATCCAAACTGACGATTATCCAATCTACAATTCCCCGGAATTTCTGGAAGGAGATGTAGCTCGAGGACTTTACTGAGAACACTTGAAAAGGTAATTGGTCTATCTCCTGTGCACTGCTTTTGATTTTTCTCTGTTTTGGGGATATTTGACATAGCACAAGCACAAAATGAGCTGGGGACCACACCGCAATCAACGTTTATGTGGAACAGAAGAATGATATTCTCAAGCAAGAGGTCAGTGCCATGTCTCAGGTTATCCAGACAAATACCATTGAGACAGATGCCTTTCCGCGTTTTAATTTACAAACTGTTTTAGCTACAGCCGATTTAGATATCACAAAAGTATTTTGCACTTTTAATAAGGTTTTCAGTTTTTCGTTTAAGCATTTATCCCGTTAAATACCCCGTTAAAGTTTGGGTTCTTTGGAACCGAACACAGTAGAGTAATACCTTAACCACTCCTCTTCCAGAATGTCAGATGAGCACGTTTTTCCACTGGATCTCTAGAAGAACTTCCACATCGCGGCTTGCTCTGAAACCTTATCACCTTCTTCTCTTTTCAGTCTACCGTTAGATTTAGGCAGTTCTTCTTTGTGTTTGCAAATAGTTGGAGGATCACTACATGTTTGTGCTTATCGAATTCTTTCAAGATTATTGTACCCCAATTTAGCTGTTTTTGATTGCTTTACCAGTGGACACGTGTCCCAACCTGGTCTTTGAGAACCAGAACGGACGTTACAACAGGGGACGGCTAACTTTTCCAAGGTTTTCATGGCGTGGCAAATTTACTCACAATAGATGTTTAAAGCGACTGAATCTTGGACACCGTGCACCAGTAGCTGGTTGGGCACTTTAACCTTTCTCAGGTTCTTTCCACAAGTGTGTTGATACGGCATCGTATCAATTTTTTCTCACTCAATTTTGATAAAGTTTTTTTTTGGTTGCGCAGTTGGCAGTAGCTTGAAAACGAAAACTAAAAGATAGACCTAAATAGTCGGTACAGGTATGGTTGCAATCAACGCTTATAATTTTATGACTGGAAAGTTTGTTATTACATGGTCAATATTACTCGTAGAGCGACTATTGTGTATATATTTAAACTAATGATGTTTGTCACAAAAGGATATCCAGTCCGGGAGTGCTGATAGAAGGATGTCTTTTAGTTTCCCAGGTAAGCACGACTTGCACTGGAAGTCTCCACAAATCATAAGGCGTCTGTTGCCATTTCTAAACAACAGTCTGCTTAAACGGATACACGCTTTGGCTTAGCGGTTCTCAGAATGATCGTTATTCAGGTCTGTTGGAAGATACACATTGATGAGGAAAAAGCTAGTTGGTCCAACAAATTCCACAGAAGTCGCACTACTCGTATAGCTTACAGAGGATATTTACAGTTATCGACTATAAAACCAATGCCACCTCTAGGTCTTCCACGTGTAAATTGTTGTTTGGCTTCATGTATAGAAATTGATTTGCGCGGAAAGACTGAAAGAGCAAAATTGTCCTTAATAAGTAGGTGTTCTTGCATTCAAATTATATTATAGTTGTAGCAAATCCCATTAAGGTAGCCTATTTTCACAGCGTTGTGTCCGTATATGTTTCGGCAAAAGACCTTTAAATTGTTCATTTTTGTGTTTGTCCGTTTTGTTCATGGCTTTTTTCATGACTGGGTAGATCTGACCATAGCTTTGGTGATTGTGGTTCCCGTTGGAACAGAGGGCACACATGACACTGTTTGATCGACATGGTATTTCCATTGTCGATTTATGGGACCTGTACAACGGGGGCAGCAGGGTTGATTGCTGCAGTCTCGAGCCAGAAATTCGAAAGACTTGCACCTGAAGCACTTTTTTTGGGATTTCTTTGAAAGTTGTTGCTTTGAGGTGAGTGTATTCAACATAGATACCTTACCGGATAGCCCTGTCACGTGATGATGCATCTGCAAAAACAAGTCGAACTGTCTGTGAGGTGTCACATCTTTTAGCATCTGTGACATGGAGGTTACCTGCTATTGTCTCTTCTCGTGTAGTACCTGGCGGGACGAATTTTGCAACAGCCATGAACTTTTCTCTCTGCTGTTTCACTTTAATTTCAGGTATCTTAGATAACGACTCGCTTAGGGCTTGGGCAGCAGAGTCCGTTTTTATATCAGCCACAAGGCCAGACTTCATCTGCTGAATCTTCTGCATATGCTTAAGGGTTATAAACTCCTTGATAAACTGTTTGTCCGGGGGTAGACCACTAATGAACACCTGATTGACCGGTTTTACAGGTGCTGGGAGTAGGGGGCCATTCGCAAGTCTAGGGTAGAGCAGCTTTGCATTGTTCAATTATTATTTCTAGCTTTTCGACACACTCATCTACGCGGACGGTCATGGATGTGTTCACATTCTATGTGATACAGGGGATCTAAGAGATTTTCCATATCGTGAAGCTGATTTTAAACTCGCTTTTATTGAGTAGAGTGTTCATCAAATCACACATATCGCTGAACAGTACATAATGGCCAATTTGAGACCTTTTTTCTTTCGACAGATTTTCATTACATGTATTCGCAATATTATTCAGCTCCTCATGGGCTTCACGAATTTGTTCACGAGTAAAGAACTTGACGCCAGTGTTGATTAATGAATCTTTCGTAATATCCTGGTGCCTCAAAAATGTTTTCATGGAGTTTAGTACCGGTGAATATATGTACCGATAAATTGCCATCGTCAACAAATCACGCAAGTAAAACCAAAATCACCAAAGAGCAAGGAAAGTGTAAGGACCCCCTCACCTATTACTTGCAATTTGCAGGTAACTGAATACCGGTGGGAGCTGTACGGCATTTGTGGGGGGGTTCATTCCCCCTTCTGCTTATTACCAGTAAAATCAGAATCACCTTAATAATATGGCAACAAAGATGGTGCTTTATGAAATTGGAAAAATATATGACTCTCTAAGCCATATGAGAAAAAAGGTGAAACACTGGTGAAAATACCCAGAGAGAAAGACCTATACTAGGAAATGGAGAAGGTCTCTCAGATACTACTTAGCTTAAAATCTACCTTTAGAGTGTAGAAATCAGTATGGAAATAACCTCAAAGTAATGTAACGGTACCATTTTCAAGAGTCAAAAGTGATTTGAGAGTAACCAGCCTCCTCCCCCCTCTTTCACTCTCATCATTTATTCAGAGACGTCCAATCTAAATTTTGAGATAGCAAATTTGTTCATTTTAGTCGAAGGGTCCGGAAATTATTTCTTTGAGGAAGACACTCCCGCTCCCATACCTCTTAGGGCAAGGGTTGTAAGTTATGCCCCGGTGGAAGGCTCTTGTAGAAAGTGTGGCCGTGTATACTTCAGAGGGGACTCATTGGATTGGAAATCTGAATTTGTCCTTTTAGAAGTACCATTTTTAAGAATCAAAGTGATCTGAGCGTAGCAATCCCCCTCCCCTTAAAAAAAACTTCGCGTTTTCCCTCAATACATCGAATAAAGCATTTTGTGACAGTCATTTCTTTAATTTTATTCAATACTCCAAATATTATATAACAAGACTTATGAGCTTAATACTAACCTCCAGAGCATGAGGGCGAGGGTTGTAAGTTAGGCCGCGGGTTGCTTAAGGCTTTTCTTGTTGAAGGGATGATTGTTTAACTTTAGAAGAGGCACATTGGTTGAAAATTGGAAGTTCTCGTTCCTTTCAAAGTCATGGCCTTCCAGATTCCATCCCTTAGAACACAATCAAAAGCTGTAATACAATCTATGAATAGAGACACTGTCTGTTTCTGGTGCTTTGTCCTGTGTTCAAGGGTTTGTCTTAAGGCGAATAGTTGGTCGATTTGTCCCATGCCTGGGTGGAATACTGCTTGAATGGGCCTTGTCTTCACGTTGTGCTGGATACGAAAACAATTATTTGTGGATGAGAGAGATCCCAAGATATTGCTGCATTTTGTCTTTAGTCCTCTTTTGAAGATCAAAAGGATGACAGAGTCTCCCCAATTATGTGGAACCATCTCTTCTTCCCATATACAACAGGTTAGTTTATGTATCCTGTAGAAAAGTGCTGTTCCTCCATACTTTTAAAGTTCAGCCGGAATAAACATCAAGACCAGGGGCTTCATTGCTTTTCAGGCAATGGATGGCTTGTCAGACTTCATACAACGTGTAGGGAGTCACGTTCACGTCTTTGTAAATACTGCTAGGTGAGTTTGGCTCCTGCAGGTTATCAGGGCTGCGACTTAGATTATAGCGACGCTGATTATGATCTATTGCTGTGGTTAGCTAGTGCTGATTAAGTAATTTGTCAAAGTGCTCCTTCCAGCGGTTTGTTATTTCAGAATTATTTGAGAGTAACTTGCCGTTTTCATCTTCGATGGACGTACTAGTAGGCCTATGTGATTTACTCTTAATTGATTTTATGGGCTGATACATCTTCCTGGTGTCAGATCTGCCGGCAGTGGCTTGCATGTCTTCAGTAATTTTCTCTCAGTACTTGTTCTTATCATTTTTAGCTGACTGGTGGCATTGTCTTCTCACACGCTTAAATAACTCCGATTTTTGGTCTGATATCTGTTGCTTGTGCTGAATTGTGCGTGATGACTTCCATTTTTTGGATAATCTTTCGCGGTATCCGGTCGTAGCTTCTGCAGCCTCGTGGATTGTATTAGGTATTGTCAGCCACTCTTCATCCAAACTTTGGGTTTGCTCGTCTGTCGCTTGCAATTTGAGAGCTTCAAAGCAATTAGACATCTCTAAGCGGAATGTCTCTCGTACATTAGGATCATCGAAGCGATTGGTGTCAAATTTTTGTGGAGGTTTCCGTTTGGGGCGTGCTGCTAGTTGCAACTTTAGATCTAACTTGACTAAAAGATAATCTGACCTATGTTCCGAGCCAGTATCATGCTCTAATGTGCAATCTGCTATTCTTAGCCATTGATTTCCAATGGCGGGACATGAGGATATAATCAATCTGGTTTTTTGCTCTACCATCTCTTGAACGCCATGTGGTTCTACGGCTGGGCTTGTGTTTGAATAAGGTATCGGTAATGACCAAATCATTCGTCATGGCAAGGTGAAGAAGTCTTGATCCCCTGCTACATCTAGCTCCAAGACCGAAGTAATCAATGGCAGACTCAGCACTGGATACTTTCCCCCCAATTCCGGCGTTAAAGTCGTCTCCAATAAAAATGAGGTATCGTTTTGGGACCTTCTTAAGCGTAAATGTTGGAAGTTGGTCAAAAAGATCTGCTTCACTCTCCGGTACATCTCTGGTTGGAGCATAAGCCACAATAAATGATATGTTAAATAGTTGGCCTTTGAATTGCACTCTTGCTGCTCTGTGTGAGATAGAATCCCACTCTAGAAGTGACCTTGATGCGAGGGAGCTTATTATGACACCTATACTCCACCATACGCAGATCCATTCAGGGATCCAGAATTGAAAAGAATAATGAAGACTCGTCCTCCGAAGTCATAATCTCTGAGCCTTCCACAATGCCGATGATTCGAGTTTCAGAAGCGCACGTGATGTCCATGTTGTAGCACAATAATTTTCAATCCATAAACGACTGGGTTACTTATCGATAAACGACTGGGCATTCCTGGCAAGCGAAGCGATAAACGCATTGCTTGCCAGGAATCCCGTAGCATGGGTTGGACTCTTTACATTGACTTGCATTTGGATGTTTCGTGGAAACACATTTAACCATGCAGGTCTCCACTCCCTGATGGCACTTTCTGGGGTTTGGCTTAGCAAGAATTGGGATAGGTAATTTCGGCCGTTTCTGCCTGACTACCACGATGAGGAGACCGTGGTCAGATTTCCCCTATGCTTAACTAGGAACGGAAATCTAGACTCAACGATGGGGGGGGGGCACACCTCCCGAACCATCAGGACCATCCAGTGTTTTTAAAACCCAACGTAGTTCAAAGGAGCTTTAACCAGGAGCTGTAGCCATTACAATAAATGACCAAGATCAAATTCAAAACGAGCAGAAAATAACATGAGTCAGGCTCAAAACCCCTGTGCCTTCCCAAGGCCAGGACATAATTTGCACTTTACTGAAAAAATTGTAAGGTTTTCACTTTTATGAGTTCAATAAATCAAATATTATTAGCGTTTTAATCGATAAATATCAGTATGTGCATATTGTGCTGACAATGCACATTAATTTCCATTTCTTTCAATTAAGTGTAAATTATGTTCTGGCCTTGGGAGGCCATAAAGGTTTTGAGCCCTAACTTCAAACTCTTATCTACACAACAGCCGAATTTTGACCTAGGGGAAAGAAGCACGGATTCCTTTTTATTTGTGTTTTTTTCCAGAGGTAATCGTATCAAACCAGCGATACTAGAATATAGAAAGAGGGCTCATTTTGACACTAATTATAAGCTAAAGTGCCCTTTCCTAGAAACTAAAAAGATTTGGCTAAGGGAAAGTGACTTTTTTGCCATTTTGTGGTACCAAACTACGATTTTGCCTTAAAGAGGACCAAGGTAGTATACACTGAAAGTTCGAAGATTTGAAAACACTCAATTTGAAAGCAATGAAAAAACTGCAAGTTGAGCTCCCTAATTATAGAGGAAATAATGCCGCATGGTGGCACATTCGTTCCTGAAAATTCGCGTTGTCAAAGCAAGTTAAATGGTTAATATTTAACTCGGTTAACATTTGTCTTTATGCTTGGTTTAGCTAAGTTGATTCACCTAATCTTTCATGAAATTCTATTCAGCACTTTATAATCAGGTATGGTGAAGAAGGGTTGGTATCGGGGGGATCCTATATGCTTAAGATAGCGTCACTTCCAAATTGTCCAACTCTCCATGCGCCCTCAAACAAATGCAGGAAGGGGTGCGTCTGTCTTGTTGCGTGTTGAGGGGATGAACTAATTTATTATATTCCTTTATCTTGTCTAGGCCTGAGCCAATAAAAAAAAAATTAATCGCAAAAGTAATATAGAATTGGGCTTGTTTTTATACGTAGTCATTTTTACGATTGACGCATTTGTCAAATTTATGAGCCAACTTTGTAAAATCTTCGTTATAAAATAGCATAGACAATGATTTGAACTGACTTTTGACTGTTGCTTTGATCTTCTCGTCAGTTTGGAGTTATAGTAGTTCAGCTTAGTTCAGTATGGTCTCAATTCAGGCTCCAGATCTCAATCTTTCAGTTTGAAGTTATAGTCTTCAAAGCCACTTACTCAATTCAGGAAAAATATGGAACTCGCTTGGCGTTAAGTCGGGAGCATATATTGGTTTTTCGAAAACAAATTTACCATTTAAATTGCTCAACAAGCCTTTGAGATACGCAAACACTGTGGAGACGGACATTGTCATGGATCGAAACAATTAAAGAAATCGCAGGCTTGAATAACTCTTTGAATCTGTGAATGGCTTAAAGTCTCAGAAGACTATAACTCAAAGCCTAAAGAGCCATTTAACAATGACTACGGAACCAATTAAAGAGCCATTTAACAATGACTCTTTAAGATAGTAGTACAGGAAATTGAGCTCCAAAAAGAGGTCGACCCGAAACAAATTGCAACAGAAATGATTTTTACACTATCTTGTAGAAAAAAAAAACTGAACAACATATCCATTTTTACATATTCTGAGTCGACGCAAAATAACCGTTTTTTGGCCTTTAATGCTATTTTTTTCTGTTATTCGAATAAAAATCGCAATTTTCGTGGACATCGGCTTTTCTTGAACTGAAGTATGATTCTAACCCAAAATAACACGGCGAGACCGAAAACGAAGTCGGATTTAGCGTAAGAAGCACCATAAAAAAAGTAACTCTATTTTTCGACTTTTTTCGCCTAAAAAATACAATTTTCGTTGTAACCCGATTTTCTTGAATGAAAGTGTGGTTCTGACGTAGAATCACGAGCTGAGACCGAAAATAGAATCAAATAGGTTGCTCACTGAACCAGAAAAAAAATCATTTTTTAGAAAATAATTAGGGAAAGTGAATTACAAACCGAACTGGTTTTCAGTGGTCAGTATCGTAAATCACACTTAAAACACTCTTCGTATACTATTTAGGGTCAACCCATAGTGTCTAATCTTCACAGTCTATTAAATAGAATCAATCTTATAAAAAATACAAAATAGAGAATCAGATTCGGACTAGTTTCACAACTTCTTCATTTGGAATGGATTAACGACTAGGGTTCTAGGTTCTCTTCATCATTGTTGCTGTCGATTTTTGGGGAGTTGGGACACATTGTTCCCTTGCAGGTTCTGCATGCTGAAGTACAAACTAAGCCGTTTTTAAAGCAGCTACACCTCGCTGAACTACACTGTAAACGACAGGAGCACTTCACAATCTTTAGGAGCACACGTGGGGCTGGTGGGAGGTCAGTTGTTAATGGGTACAAGAAGTCATCTTTATTCCTCCATCCCCATTCCTCGGCTTTCTGTTCCGGATCAGTCTCCCCGTTCCATACCTGAACTTGATAAAAAACTCTATAGCTATGAAACTTGGCTGCATCAGAAGTTGGTGGCAGATGTTCTGGGTGAACAAAAGTTTGCCGTTGTCACTTTCTTTTCAAAAACTTCTCTGCGGAGTTTGTTCAAGTTCCCTCCTTTCGACGAACCGTATATGATCAGCAGGGCGTCTTCACCAGTGGTCTTGATTTCCTCCTTCGAAGCGGACTTCTGCATGAACACTGCAGCTGATTTTCGGAAATCATTGTCTTCCATCGGCCTCTTCAGTGCAAGACCTTTTCCCACACCGTGGATTCGCGAAGTAGAGTCACAGCCTAACAGGGCGTCAGCAAAAGGATCAGATGACAAGTACCTTGTCCCAGCTTCTCTTTCAGGGTGTGTATGTCCCATATTTGGGGAGCTTTATTCGACTTTGGCTCAGGTGCGAAGAATAGTTTCTTGCTTGACAAGTCACAGTGGTAGCATAAGAGAACCAATAGGTCGGTATCGTCCCCAACTACGGAAGTGTCGTGATACTGTGAAGAAGCAACAGCAGCTTCCACAATCGGGACATCTGCGTCACCTGATGCCTGGGAGACAGAGACACCCTTTGCACGGAGATGATCAGCCAAAGCGCAGATAAATCTGGCTTTGTTTTTCTTGCAAGATAAGAACTCTTCTTTCTTCACCTTGAGCTGCATATCTGCTGTGAAGAGGATCTCACGGCCAACTGTATGACTCCTCTGCGAGTGAGCCATATCTTTTATGGAAGCCCCACCATCGTAGCCGTCGAAAACGATAGTGGCAGAAGGGTACTTTCCTGTCACGTAAGTTGCATAATGGTCTAGAATCTCCAGGTATCTTTCATTTTTTGTCCATGGTATCCTGTGCAGCAGAGCTCCTCCGTCTAGGATATATCGAGTGCCTTCGGGGAGGGGAAATGAATGCTTCTCAAGGTTGCACGCCTGGGCTATGGCCTTCACAAGTTCTGGTTTGTTCGCAGTCCGGAGCATGCAGGAGCTGTCAAAAAGTTACGCTGGGTAGGAACACAGCTCGTGTTGAAAGTGCTTAGTTTCCGTAAGATTGATCCTTTTCGCGATCATGATAAACCTCTGAAAAAGAAGAGTCGGGTCTAGTCGTTTGCAGTCTCCGCTTGGACTTTGCTTGGTCGTCAACTGGATTGCATGTTGTTTTCGTCGAAACACAAAGTCAGAGACCAGCTGTCCAGACATGGCGTCAATGACTTTTAGGCCAACATCTTTGGTAGAATCAACGTTGGCAGACGGATAGGCAGTTAGACCATTTGCTATGCTTCTTAACTGAACATCTCCCTCAAATGGTGAACCCCTTTCCAGAAACTCGATAATCGTCTGCGTATCTTTGCAGTCTCTCAGTTACTTCGGCTCTGACATCACCTTGTGCTGATCGCTTGTAACGTACAGAATTTGTGAGATACGTTCCATCAGAAGGTTTACTGTAGAGCAGACTGGTCGCGACAAAACCCATAAGGACCTCTGAGCCTCTGTCATGCCGCTGCCATTGGTAAGGCCACCAGAGGTTTTAAGAGAGCATATAAGCTCCTGTTCAATGACAAGATCTGTGGAGAGTCCAGCCCAGAATCTATCAGAAGGTCTTACTACATGCATGCCACTCTGGAAAGCCTGGTAGACCGTAGGATGGGTATCTTCGAGCTTGTCTATTCGCTGGAGGTAAAGATGGCATGATTTTGTATAGTGGTTGTGTCCTGCAGCCGCCAGGTAAGGTAACATGTCTGAGGTAGACTTCAAATGGAGCTCCCATGACCCAGATCGTTCTCCTTTTACAAAGTTTCGTATAATCGCAACCAAAGCTTTGATGTTCGACACTGGAGCAGTTCTTTTCTGTTACTGCTGATGAATTCCTGTTTTTTTTTCTAAGGAAGGATTGCCTTCTGCAACCTCAGCAACTACTTCCTTATTCATCAGTTTTTCGTATAGGTTTCTGAGTTCCACAATTTATTTGGATTGTAGTCTTGGCTCATCAACACTAGCTTGGTTGTCGGCAAAAACCTCAGGAAGCAGAATGGCGTGTAGCGCAGCGTCAATAAGTAAATGTCCACGTACTGCTCTAGCGATCGCTTTTCCGCTGAGAAGGTGGGGAACAGTATTGGACGCATACACGTGTTCAAGAACCTCTCTGAGTTCTGACCCATCCATGATGTAACCCACTGCTCCAGGAAAACTCGTCATGGTATGGAATCCGCCAAGTTTCAGGACGACTTTTGAAAGTGCACTTCCTGGTGAAGCCGCTTCGACCATTTTAATGGCTTTCCACCACAAGGGTTGGTCAAAGGTTACGACGGGAGTAAATCCATGTCACATGGCCTGGTCTACAATAAAAAGCAAAGTGGAGTAAATACAGGTGTCGTCACTAGCTGGGAGATCGATCATTGGGAGGAAAACAATAGACGATTTCCCTGGGTGATTCCCCACCATAAGTGCTTACTGTGTGCCATTCCAGCCTGGTCTTGGAGTTTTCAGGTACCAGGAGGAATGCCAGAGGATTTCAAGGGTAGAGTTAGCAACTGGTTGGAAATCTCTCAGACATTCATATCCGATTCGCGAGAGTATGGAATCGTCTGATTTATGGTGCACAATGCGTATCTTTTGAGCATTTCTTATGTCATAGGCAGTGGTATTAATCCTAGGAATTCGTATTCTAGCAGAAGTTGACGCTGGTGTCACAGAGGCAATGGTACCCATACCGTGGAAAGTATTGTTGCCATCGAGAGTGCAGATATCATGATCAACGTTGTCGGCAACGTGGTGAATAAACCCGCCAGGGAGAATTTCATCCAGATCGTCAACTACCCTGATGGCTGAACATCTTTCGAATCGTCGAACTTCATAGTACGACGAACAGAATCCCATTGCGTTCAGAGTATCGATTAGATATCGCGACGCAAAGTGATGATGGATCTGTACACCCAGACCTATTTGCAGAGGTGCAATTATAGCTTGTGGTCTAGCTGCTTGTATGATCGCATGACCAATACTAGCAATGTTGAGGTCTACGGTCTTCCCAACAAATATTTCCCGAAGAAGAAGTCTGAGGCTGTCAGGTACAAAGTTCACAGCTTCTGAAGTGGTTGACAGTGTTTCTAAAACGTCCTAGTCGTCTTTGTTTGTCTGCAGGCCTTCTATGTCGTTTTTCAACAGTTTCGCTGCAGTGCAAAGCAACTGTGCTTTTTCCTTCTCGGGATCTGCAAATTGTGATTCCACATGATACTGATTTAAGATTGATGACGCAGTATCTGTGAAAGTCACTATATTCGACTTTCCGTCAACAGTCGAGATCAGAATTCTAGTAACGAAGTGCTCGAAAATCTTTTTCTTCATATAAACATTGCTGTAAGGTTCAACATCCACTTCAAGAGCGTCACGCATCTTTTGAACTACATCACTGACTGTTGTCTGTTCTTCGTCATTCCTTTCAAGAAACTGCATGGACTATGGACTGCGGAACTAGTTTTCCACTCGACTTTCTGGCATTACTTGAGATCTTCGTCTAATTGATTTTTCAGTCAAATCTTCGGAATAAACTTTGAAATTTTTAAAACACTAAGTGATGAATGTGACGATTTTCATTTTTATTGCATTATGTAGCCTTCGAAGTATCTTATACTAGTGCCTGGTTCAAGTATTTTTACGAAAAACCGATCATTTGTTGAATAACAAGTGCCGATTGATTGTCTTTACAAAAATTACCGCAACGCATATTGATGACAGTGAAACTTTTTTGTTTTGCACCAAACACCCAATCTGACTTCATTTTCTGTCTCAGCTTGTCATTCTGGATCAGAATCATACTTCATTTCAAGAAAAACGGTCGGATGCTAAAATTAAATTTTTTTTCGGAAAACGTAAAAAAGAATCGCACTAAAAGCCAAAACACGGTTATTTTGCGTCGACTCAGAATATGTGAAAATGGATATGTTGTTCAGTTTTTTTCTCTACAAGATGGTGTAAGAATCATTTCTGTTGCAATTTGTTTCGGGTCAAACCTCCATTTGCCTGTACTATAGTGGCTTTGAATCTTTTGAATAACTCTCCATAGGTGTAGCAAAGTTTAAAAATAGGAGTCTACAGTAGTTGCTGCTCCTCGTAGCATCAACTCAGTACTGTCTCTTACTTGAAGTACTTTTACTTGAAGCACAACTTAAGTAAAATTTTCCAATACTTGTACTTGTACTTAAGTAAAAACTCTAGGATGTACTTATTACTTGATACTTACGTAAGATTACGAAATACTTATTACTTAAGATACTTTTAATTTACTTGTTTTTCAAATACTTTACCTTTTATACGAAAATTTTGTGTGTGTGTGCTTTGGCAAAGTACAAGAAAACATCACCTTTAGATTTAGAGCAAACTCAGATATAGCTTTTGTGTGTCTGTGCTTTGGCAATGTACAAGAAAACATCACCCTTTACATTTAGAGTAAACTCAGATATAGCTCCATGCCCTATTTTTGGATATGAAATAAGGTATTTGTTTTTGACGAAAAAAAAATTATAGTATGATTAACACTTGGTTTAATTTTTGTTTAAAAGTTATATAACAAAGAAAATTGAAATTAATTCACGGTTCACTGGTCGACAGTTTGCTAAAATCCCTTGTTTTGTGCTAAATGTTGCAATGTAGTCCATTTGGGCTTATATTTCTGACATTAGCGTTTAAGTTTTGTCATCTCGTCAACTGAACCAGATTTCTACCATTTCATGATCTTCAAGACCATATTATTGGTAAAACTACTGAAGCTATGAATCTTTGCCCATCTAAATGTTGTCTGCAATAAACAAGTCTAGGGAATTCTAGCTGGATCCAATGCAGTGGTATTTTGTCAAATTCGTTCCAGCAAATTCAGGTGTTCAGACGAATCTGACTTCAGATTTGTCACTCCATTCATAAGTTATAGACCCTACTAAATTAAAGGAAAACTCAACTTTCTTATGTCTTGAAACCCTCTCCCACTCGCCCTATTTGATATACGGTTTGCGATACCAGAGCTTGATATGAGCCCTGATCTTAGGCATCTTTGGTCTAGTTTTCATTTGGATCCGTTACTCCATTTGCAAGTTATACTAAATTAAACAGAAAACTTAAATTTTTCAGGAATTAAAACCTACTCCCCCTTATTAAATTTGAGCTAGGGTCTTTATCTCAAAAGTTGATATGTGTCATGGTCTTAGGCCTCTTTGGTTCAATTTTCATTCAGATCCATCATTCCAGTCGCAAGCTACTCTGAATTAAACGAAAAACTGTTTTTAGCAGGTAAAGCCCTCTCTCCCCTGTTTTATTTGAGCTAGGGTCTTCATTTTTCAACTTAATGTGTCTCATGATCCTTGGCACCAAATCTGGCCATCAAAATTTTCATCTACATCCAACCAGCGTTTCTTCCCCTATACGTGATTACACAGACGGACGGACAGACAGACAGACGGATGGACGGATTTTACAACGTCTTAGGTAGCCATGTTGGCTAATTGGATCCAAAAAAAGGAAAACAGTGGCATACCATCATCCAGGTATTATCACCTATTTGGATAGTGGAAAATATCCATCAAGATAAGTTTTTGAGATTTGTCTGTCTGTCCGCCCGTCTGTGCAATCGAGTATAGCGGGAGAACCGCCAGTCAGATCTGCATTGAAATTGAACTACTTGGACTAAAATTGAGCTTAATTAGGGCGATGGGGCTTTAAGTGTCAAAAAAAATTCGAGTTTTTCATTTAATTCATTGTAACTTGCATATGGAGTTGAATTTCGATGAAAATTGAATAAAGATGCCTAAGAGTATGATATGCATTGAGTTCTGGGATGGAGACCCAAGCTCAACTAAAAGTTGAGTTTTTCATTTAATTCAGTGTAGCTTGCGAGAGATTGATGGATATCAGTGAAGATTGAACCAAAGGCGCCTAAGACCATGACAGGCATCAAGTTTTGAGATGAAAACCCTAGCTCAAATATAACGAGGGGGAGTGGGTTTTAAGTGCTGAAAAAGGTCAAGCTCTTGGTTTAATTTAGTATGACTTGCGAATGGAGCAACGGATCCAAATGAAAGCTAGACCAAAGATGACTAGGATCAGGGCTCATATCGAGCTCTGATATCACAAGCCCTATCTAAAATAGGGTGAGGGATAGGAGGTTTCAAGTTTTAAGAAATTCGAGTTTTCCTTTAGTTTAGTAGGGCCTATAACTACTTCCACCTCTGGCTCACCCAAAGCCTGGAAACAACCCTTTTCCAAAATAAGTCATACTGAAGCCAACCTTCAACCAAATATTCCATCCCCAGAGAAAAATTACTTTGTATGGCACTTGGTATTTGCCAAGTGACATACAATGATCGCAAATTTTGTAGGTCTGTCGGTCTGTCAGTCTTCCCCGATTCGACCATCTGGGGGGGGGGAGTGGGACGACGGTTAATTTGAAAAATTAGATCGGATCTTAATTAAATTTGATATTTAGAAGGATATAATGTCTTAGAGCTCTTACTTTAAATTCCGACCGGATCAGGCGACATTGGAGAGGGAAACCTAAAATCTTGGGAAATGCTTAGGGTGGAGGGATAGGGATGAAACTTGGTGGGAAGAATAAGCACAAGTCCTAGATACGTGATTGACATAACCGAAATGGATTCGCTCTCTTTGAGCGAGTTGGAGGGGGTGTTAATTCGGAAAATTGCAAAAATTGAGGTATTTTTAACTTAAGAGCGGGTGACCGTTCGTGAGGTATTTTTGAATTTGATATTAAGAAGGAACTCGTGTCTCAGATCTCTTATTTTAAGCTCCGACTAGTTCTGGTGACATTGGGGGAGATTTGGAGGGGAAAACCGGAAATCTTGGAAAACACTTAGAGTGGAGAGATCGGGATGAAACTTGGTGGGTAGAATAAGCAAATGTTGTAGATATGTGATTGACGAAACCAGACTGGATCCACTCTCTTTGGGGTAGTTAGGGGGCTCCAGTGCTTTGGCGAGTTCGGTACTTCTGGACGTGAAAGGACAATGAAAATTGGTAGGCGTGTCAGGGACCTGCACAAATTGACTTGATAAAGTTGATTTCCCCGATTCCACCATCGGGGGGGGGGCGGGAGGTGAAGGGAGAGGAAAAATGAGGTATTTTTAACTTGCGAGTGGGTGATCGGATCATAATGAATTTTTATATTTAAAAGGACCTTGTGTCTCAGAGCTTTTATTTTAAATGCCGACCAGCATTAAGCCTCTGATTTTTCTTTTAAATTAATCTATTGATTCTTATAATTTTGCTAGAGCTCATGCCATATGCGCTCTTGGCTCTTACGACCTCGTCAGGAGTTCCATATGAGGTCTTAGTTCTTGTTTTATTCCTTTTTTCTCAGAAGATTTTCGACTTAGTCTCATGGTTTTTACCACTTCATTGTGTGAAAACTGCTGCTAGAAATAGATAGGCTGCAACTTCTGCCGTATTGTCTTCTAGTATATTTAAATGTGTGCTTGCATCGTGCCTGAGTCCCCTTATAACTTCTGTTTCTTACAGTAATATTGGTTTGTCTTCTGTTGCATATGCAGACGACGTTCTTCTTGTTGCCCGGACCCGCCGTGGATTGCTTTCCAATCTTACTCTATTAATTAATGAACTATCTAAGATTGGACTGTCAGTTAATGCGTCTAAATGTGAGTTTATTTGTTTTAATAGCCCTTATGCAGTCGCTCCATTCGTTGCTGGGACTGCAATTCTGCCATGTTCTTCTTTAGTTAGTTGGCTTGGTCTGTGTTTCGGTCCAACACTTTCCACTACCTTTTCATCCCTAGTGAATCAAGCCGTGAAAAACCTACGCGTCGCTTACGGAAAAATATCCCCAAACTAAAGCCGTTACAACCGCAACGGTTTGTGCATGATTTACAACACTTATTACCCCCCTGTGCTTTTGTTTTCTATCAGGCATGGCTCAGCTGTTTCGTAAGAAAAATCCCCATACTCTACGTGCGGCTTATTTTAGATAATGCAAATTCCTCCTCCGGCTTCCTATATGTCACCAAAACAGAAAAATAATTGCTCTATTTGGTTTAATAGATATGCCTTCTTGGATTTGGTATTCCAGGGATGATTTATGTAAAACGACTATCTACTTTATTCACGTTTACGACCCTCTGCAGCCTTTTTTCCATATTGAGACTGGTTAATTAGTCCATGTTGTCTTTTGTTAGTTTGAATTTTTTTTTCTTGCTGTTTATCATTTTTGTTTTTGTTTATTTATAATATTCCGTACTTTGCATTTTTTATATATTTTTACGGATAATAAAGTTCATTCATTGATTCATTCTGCAGCTTGACCAGCCGTATGGAATGCATGTGAATCAGCGGGCTTACTGCAGGCCCGTGATTTTATAATATATGTATGTAGGGAGTTTTACCGACCATCTGAATTGACTACACAGCATGCGGCTTGCTTGAGTGAAAACCAGCCAAAGGATATAGATGTCAAACATTTTCATAGCGTGTCTGAAATTTAACTTCAAAACTTGAGGTAGTTTCCTTGTAAAGGTGCCGAGGGCGAGACATGTCATCAATTGATTTTTGATTATCGAGCTTTGATTTCTCTTATTAAAAAAGTCTGCAACTGACTCACTTGGCTCCTTACTTTTAAATTTGAGTTTTTTGTTGTTAAGGTTTTTACTTATTGAATGAGAGAATGAACTATTTTATTACCTTTTATCTGTTTTAAAGCCAATCCAAAGTTTATATTTCCATTTTCAATATTTTTTCCACCATTCCGACATGTTTCAGAATAATCCTGTATTTTTTTAAATGTGCCAGATTTGACTGAACACTAATCGCCAGAAGTTTAACTCTATGCGCACTGTATTAATCCTGTCATGTGATCTGTCTGATCCAATCAGAAGTTTTTTGACTGCACTTAATTGTTTTGTTAGTATTTTTCTTTCAAGCCGTTGTGTTGAAAATTGGTTTAGATTATTTTTTGGACTTTATTACCAGCCAAACAAGGGAAAAAATATTTTCAATATTTGTTTTTATCATTCCCAAATGTTTCAGAATAACCGTGTATTTTTTCAAACGTGCCAGATTTGAAAGCTTTGATCACCAGAAGTTCAACTCTACGTGCACTGTGTTAATCCTGTCATGTGATCTGTCTGATCCAATCAGGAGTTTTTTGACTGCACTTAATCGTTTTGAAAGTCTTTTGCTTTCAAGCCGTTGTGTTGAAAATTGGTTCAGATTATTTCTTGGAGTTCGTTGGGTGTGTACCAGCCAAACAATGGAAAACAATACTTTCAATATTTTTTCCATCATTCCCACATGTTTCAGAATAACCGTGTATTTTTTTCAAGCCTGCCAGATTTGATTGAACACTAATCGCCATAAGTTCAACTCTACGTGCACTGTGTTAATCCTGTCATGTGATATGTCTGATCCAATCAATTGTTTTTTGACTCCACTTAATTGTTTTAATATTCTTTTCCTTTCAAGCCGTTGTGTTGAAAATTGGTTAAGATTATTTTCTTGGGCTTCATTGGGTGTGTACCAGCCGAACAAGGGAAACGGTTAAAAACGATAAAACGGAAATTCTGGTTCTTGATTAAGATTTCCAAGAGAGGAATGACAGTGGACATTTTATAGGCAAGGGAAGGGGCTAAGAAGCCTTCAGAATGGCTTTAAAAAAAGGTAGCATGGGCTTTATATCAGATATATATATATGTATATATATATATATATATATATATATATATATATATATATATATATATATATATATATATATATATATATAAATACTTGAAGTACAACTTGAAGTAATACTTAAGTACAATTTTGGCAAGTACGTCATATTTGATATTTAAGTAAGAATTTGGAAAGTACTTATTACTTGATATTTAAGTAAAGAAACAATGAGTACTTAATACTTGATACTTAAGTAAAAATTTGGAGTACCTGTTGCAGCACTGCATCAACTCCACAAGTAATGCACATTTTTGGTCCCAAATGCCTTTGAAAACAATGACAATGACGTTGACAATGACAATGACAACAATCAAAACAATGACATTCCTAACGTTTATATTGGATAATAGCGCTCACTTAAAGCCATATTGTAAAAGAAATTGGGCTCCATATTATAAAAGAAATCAATCTATGATTAACAAAAAAAGCCAGTCCTGGAAAGGGTAAATTTATGATTTTCTTGCGCAATGATCTCACGCACCCTCAAATAACAAGCACAAACTTCTCTTATGCATAATTTTTGAAGTCATGGTAAGAATTCTAAATATAAGAAATAGGTAATTCACCCCACGGAACAGCCGTACAACAGGTGAGAGTAAATTTACGAAGAAAGATAATATACTTTTAAAGGTATCTGATGTCTAAAAATATATTTGCAACGCTGATATGGATTATAGGACAGGAATTACTTCCTGATTAATTATTAGATATGATTTTTTTTATTTTTCTTTCAGAAAATGTAATAATAATAGCATTTTTTCAAATATAAAATTACTTTTCTTATGTAGTATTTGTTTATTAAGTTTCATTTTGTGTTATTCTATTTGACTTACCTTTTTTTTTAGTAATGGCACTTGTTTCTTCCCTTTTCTTTCTCTTCATCAATGACCTTTAAAGCTTTCCCCCTTTATCAGTGGACACACACGCAGGTGGATTCTTGACTCTCTCTTGACTCCCCAAATTGCTACCCGGATTTGTTTTCCATAAATTTTCAATATGATACGCCTCTTTTTTTGTGTTTTCGAATTTTGGCCCCTTCTCTTCGAATATCTATTGGCTGTTAATATCCTGTTTATTTGTTATCTATAATACTGTAGATAATTTACTAGAAACTGGTGAAAGTGGTTTAACAAAAGTCAATTTTACCTGAGAAATGGGACCGAGAAGCTTGGCATACAGACTGTTCACCATTGCAATTCCGAAAGGATACCCTATTGAGGTAAACATGTATCCAATGTAGAATTGCTCAACTTTGACCGCTGGTGTAAACTCGCACCAGGGTTGCTCGTCATATGGACATCCTATAAGTAAAAAAAAAAAAAAAAAAATCATAAATTTTTTGAGTGTAGCCTATTTGATCCCGTTTATGAAGTCAGCAAACTCGCAGACCCATAGCTTGCTCTGCCTACCTGTAAGAGTTTCCAGCAGATATATCGGCCAAAGTTTTTCAAAAAAGATTTATTGTCTACATTGAGTTTTCCTTTTCACCACAGTTTTTTTTTTTTTTTTTAGTGAATCGTATTTATTGGAATATAGTTAGCGATCTTTATTTGCAAAAAAAAATTGAGCTAAAAAATTCTTTTTAAAAGTCAAAACCCAACAGAAAACGCGAATAGTACCTCCAATAAAACAAATCTGCTGGGATATCATAGGGACATGCCTAAATAATAAAAAGCTTCCCTTGAATACAGTGTCACATTCCAAATACTAATTAAACTAGAAATTGGGCGTTATTCATGCAAATGTAGATTTGAAGTCAAGGAGGGCATTTTATTTTTGAAGGCGGAAAATTTAAGAAATTTCCCATTCTAGTGAACAAAACCCATCTTGGAAAGCAAAAACTGTTTTTGTCCCGGGGAGGACAATTTTATGGATTACGGGGCGCGCTGTCTTAAAGAAAAAAAAAACAAATAAGAGAATGAAAAGTGCACTTCACAAGTGCATTTATTAACCATCTTGTATATATATATATATAAAATATATAATATATATCACGTTATTGTAATTACATAAGGTTATTGTAATTTTACTACATGGCGTCATTTGCAAAAACCAAAATTAAGGCTCTTAACGAATTTTCTCAGACTTTTGACCTATCCAGATCATATTTTATGCGAGAATTCCCCAAGATACCACTTTTCTTGTGATTGCTGTAGCGAGCTCTTCAAACAATTTGAAAGTTTCCGAATGCTGAAAGCTTGAAGGCATTTCGAGTTTCAAAAACCGTCTCTAGTTTAAGCTTTTAAAATATTACACCGAAAAAAAATATTTTTGCTTCTTCATCCGCTTTTTTAGTTTCTTCTTTTTAAGCATCCTTTAGTTTCTGTTTTGAATTAAGACATTAGAATAGGCAGTTAAAAATTCCCCTTTTTATTATCTTTTATTATAAAAAAAATTAAGCTAATGTAAAAGCCTCCGGCACCTAAACATATTGGGTTCCGCTTAAAAATGTTCAAAAAAAGAAAGCGTTCTGGCGGTAAATATCCGACTTATAAAAGGGACACTAGAAGTTAGCATGCTGGTGAGAGGTTATTATACCGCATCAACAGATTTGTTTCAGTTTTTACCTGGACTGACAGTTTCATTGCTTCCGCCGCAGCCTCCACTCCCACCAGCTTTCAGATGGAAAAATTCTGGCATAGATTGAGATTCTCCATAGAGCATCAGCATGGTTGGTACATCGTAGGCACGGTCGTGATGCACTTCGCTGATTGTATCGTCTTGAATAAAATTGATTGGAATAAATAAATAGAATAAGCTATGTATAAGGGATGGGCAGATGCACCATTTTGAATCTGGCTTTTTCAAAAAAAGGGGTTAGTCTTGATAAGTTATTTCTTGATAAGAAAGATAGTCTTGATAAGTTATTTTCAATTCGTAAACTCAAAAAAAAAATAGATTGGCTCAGATATCAAGTGGCACATTAAACGATATTCCGTGAGCTTAAACCTTTAATAAAAAATATGTCTATCGTTTGGAGCCTCCGAAAAGATTGTAAAAAGAACTAATTCTGTATAAATTTATAATTCATATTTTTATTACACCAGCAAGGTGGATTGTCTTTCTTTTTTAGGAACATTGCATCCCCAGGCCGTTTCGCCTATGGGAAAACTAGGCCTTCTGCCTCTTTTTCCAATTTATTATTTTTTTTTCATTTTTCAAAGGTTTATGTTTTATTCTGGGATTTAAGGACACTTTGCCATTTTTTTAAAGCCTGACTTTTCAACTCCAGCAAAGCCCTTTCTCCACATGCTATATAACTTGGGTTTTCAGGGACCCTTCCTTTCATTCCATTTCAGAACGTTTTTAAGGCAAGCCTCCTGGTCGCCTTTCTTTTTATTTAGACCTTTTCCCTTATATTTTATATTTTTTTGCATTATAGTTGAAATAAATTTGTTTGTCCCACGTTAATTCTGACTTAATCCCTCGGTAAGTTTGTTTTCTCTCGATCGATTTTTTTCTTTTTTGGCATTCTTGTTGATGAAAACTTATCTTTCAAACGACAATCTGATTTGATTAAAATAAAGATATGCAGGAGCATCGGTATTTTAAGGAAACTTAAACATAATCAAACAGTTCGTGGTAACGAACTGTAGTAAGGAGCGACCCGGCTCAATAGTAACCAAAACTCTAAAAAATGGAATTTTGATACCAATAGCTATATCAAAAGAATTGCATTTTAATGCTGGTTTTAAATATATAAGTTTCATCAAGTTTAGTCTTACCCATCAAAAGTTACGAGCCTGAGAAAATTTGCGTTATTTTAGAAAATAGGGGGAAACACCCCCTAAAAGTCATAGAATCTTAACGAAAATCACACCATCAGATTCAGCGTATCAGAGAACCCTATTTTAGAAGTTTCGAGCTCCTATCAACAAAAATGTGGAATTTTGCATTTTTTGCCAGAAGGCAGATCACGGATGCGTGTTTATTTGTTCTTTTGTTTTTTTTTTGGTTTTTTTTTCCCCAGGGGTGATCGTATCGACCCAGTTGTCCTATAATGTTGCAAGAGGGCTCATTCTAACGGAAATGAAAAGTTCTAGTGCCCTTTTTAAGTGACCAAAAAAATTGGAGGGCACCTAGGCCCCCTCCCACGCTAATTATTTTCCCAAAGTCAACGGATCCAAATTCTGAGATAGCCATTTTATTCAGCGTAGTCGAAAAACCTTATAACTATGTCTTTGGGGACGACTTACTCCCCCACAGTCCCCGTGGGAGGGGCAACAAGTTACAAACTTTGACCTGTGCTTACATATAGTAATGGTTATTGGGAAGTATACAGGCGTTTTCAGGAGGATTTTTTTGGTTGGGGGGAGGGGTTGAGAAGAGGGGGATATGCTGGGGGAACTTTCCATCGATAATTTGTCATGGGAGAAGAAAACTTCCATGAAGGGAGAGCAGGATTTACTAGCATTATTTAAAAAAAAATTAAAAAATAAATGTGAAAAAGCTTTTTCACCTGGAAGTAAGGAACAGCAATAAAACTTAAAACAAACAGAAATTATTACCCATATAAGGGGCTCACCTCCTTATGATACCTAGCTCTTTACGCTAAAGTATTTTTAGTAATTTCAACTATTTATTCTACGGCTTTTGTGATTCAGGGGTCATTCTTAATGAATTGGGATAAAATTTAAGCTTTAGTGTAAAGAGCGAGGTACTGACGATGGGGCGAATCCCCTCATATA
This sequence comes from Artemia franciscana, assembly GCF_032884065.1. NCBI lineage: Eukaryota > Metazoa > Arthropoda > Branchiopoda > Anostraca > Artemiidae > Artemia > Artemia franciscana. Next base: position 55,541,294 of record NC_088864.1, read on the forward strand.
TGTAATAAAAACATGAGAATACAAAAGTTCTTTACGTAAGCTAATTTATAAGTTACGTAAATCTTTTACCAATAAAAAGATTCGTAAAAAATTAAAAGTTCTAGTTGCCTTTTTAATTAACCAAAAAATTGGAGGGCAACTAGGCTTCGCCCCCGCTCTTTTTTTCTCAAAATCATTCGATCAAAATTATGAGAAAGCCATTTAGCCCCCCCCCCAAAAAAATATGCAAAATTTCATTTTGATTATTCCTCTGCGGAGAGCCAAAATCAAAACATGCATTGATTCAAAAACGTTCAGAAATTAAATAAAAAAAACGAGTTTTTTTAACTGAAAGTAAGGAGCGACATTAAAACTTAAAACGCACAGAAATTACTTCGTATATGAAAGAGGTTGCATCCTCATCAACGCCCCGCTCTTTACGCTAAAGTTTTTTACTGTTTTAAAAAGAAGAATTGAGAGAAAGAGTCAAACTTTAGCGTAAAGAGCGGGGCGTTGATGAGGAAGCAGCCTCTTTCATATACGAAGTAATTTCTGTGCGTTTTAAGTTTTAATGTCGCTCCTTACTTTCAGTTAAAAAAACTCGTTTTTTTTATTTAATTTTCCTAGATCAATTTTCAAATTCCTTTTTCACTGTTTGACCCAATTTTACGTTTCTTAATGTCTAATAGTATAAATGTCGCCTTTCCTTTACTGTTAAAACCACTTTCTCATTTTTAAAATAAAGCAAGAAACCTCATTAAAGAAACTAATTGTTCAGGAGAAACTCACATTGAGTTTAGCCCAAATTTGAATTAATCGAAATACATCTGAAAACCTGCATGCGTATGATCATTCGATCACTACAAAACCGTGTTAATCAGCATGAGCTGAAACTAGGAGACATTGAACAGGAAGGGAGAAATGATTCCCTGCTATTCAACGGTGTCAAGCAGATTTCTTCACAAAGTGTTGGTGATGCTAAAAAACACGCATTGTTTGTAAAGATGGGCCTAACTAATATAGCAGTTTCAGACATAGTTAGTTTTAAGCGATTTAGTGATGGTTCAAATATTTCTCAAAGACCAGACAAAGTTGCCCCTGTCCTCGTTCAGTTTCGATCAAAAGAAATAGCCTCAGTTTCGATCAAGAGAATCTTACTAAACGAAAGCGTGATCTTCTGAGCGCTTTAAGAGATAAGTTTGGAATTCGCAGCGTGTGGTCCAATCAAGGCCATATTTTTTTGCGCGAAACCGGTACTGCTCCGATTAGGCGAATCTGGTCTATTGAAGACCTTATATAGTATTTTTGAAATGCGTTTAAAAATTGTTTTTCTTCCATTCTTCTTTATTTCTTTTCTATTATTCTTTCTTAATGGTATTCTTTTTTGCATTTTTTTACGCATATTTATATTTAATTTATTACTGAGATTCATTATTATCATTTCTTATCCCCATGATTTATCTGTCTTCCCTGTTTACTCTTCTTCCTCTTTTTTTTCCTGTGTAAACTGAAGTGTTACTTTTTGTTGTTTTTTTTTATGTGAAAAATGGTAACGTCTGATCAAAATCGTTTTAGTCTTCAGGATTATTTATCAAGAAATTGCTGGTGATGATGGTATAACGAGTGTTGACCTAAAGCCTATGAGGTAGAGTGGTTATATTCGGCTGTCGTATAATCAAGATATAAATGATAGGAGTCTGCGACTATGTTCTTGGACTGTCAACGTAACTACGAGTTACCTAGATATTTTAGAATTAATTGACCAATTTTCTTTTTCTTTTGATAGTATAGGATTATGTGAAACACCTCTTAGCTCAAACCAGTCGATATCTCTGTATTCATTTCCAGGTTATGATCTTCGTATCAAGAACCGAGTATTGATGGGTTGTGGTGGTGTTGGTTTCCTTGTGTGGAATGGGTTGGATTATCAGGGGAGGAATGATCTTAGTATATGGATGGAAGGTAAGGTTGAAGTTTTTCAATTGAATTTGATGGAAACAAGAATATAATTAGTATGGTGTATAAGCCGCCCAGTGCTCATTTGGATGATTTTGTGAGAGGAATAAGTCAGCTGATATCGAAAGTACCGTCTGGAGCAAGTCGTATTGTTATGGGTGATTTTAACTTTAACCTGATGGATTTATCTAGTCATAATGCTGATTTTTTAAATCTTATGATATCGAATGATCTATACCTGCTTGTGAGTGTACCCACGAGAATTACTGGACAGGGTTCAACCCTAATTGATAACATTTTCGTTCGATCTGCTGATTTGAAGCTTTGTTATGCTGATGTTGTGACTTTTCCTGGTTCTGGCCATCTTCCTTTGGTTGGTGTTTTGAAGTGTCAGTTAGGTAGACCCAGTAAAAAGAAAATAAAGACAAGGTTAATAAAAAAAGAGAATCTTCAAAAGTTTATGGAGGAAGTTAGTGTCATCGATTGGACATTTTCTGAAGAAAAATCCTCTACGAGAGCATTTGATAATCTTATGACTATTATTTTACCTATTTATGATACTACATGTCCCACTAAGGTAATGAAAGTGAAGAAACAGGAGCCCTGTAAGCCATGGATAACAAGTGAAATACTTGAAGAGAGAAAGAGAAGGATTGAGCTTTATCAAGCATATCTAGATGATAAAGTGATGCTTCGCTTGAACTGTTTAAAAAGCAACGCAATTTAGTGAACAAATTACGTCGCAAAGCTATGGCTGAATATTATGCTATAAAGTTTTCAAAGAGTAAAGGAAATATGAAAGAAACCTGGAAACTGATTAAAGAAGTGACTGGTGGGAATGCTGATATTGGGGGGGGGGTGAAGAACAACTTGAGGGCTTCGCCCGTGAAGATAAGAGTGGAATTGTAAATAAGTTTGATAGTTTTTTTCTTAAATATTGGTTGTAAAGTGCAAAATAGTGTAAAACCTAGATGTCAACAAGTTCAAGAACATATCATATGTGATAATAGAGGTTAGATTTTTGAATTAGCGTTTGATCCATGTACACGTGATGAAATGCTTAAAATAGTTAAATCTCTTAAATCAAATTCTGCTGGAGTAGACGGTTTATCTCTTCGAACGTTTTAAGCAATAATGCATTATATACTACCGTGCCTACTCTTCATCATTAGTCAGTCACTTGAAAAGGGCAGTTTTCCTGATCATCTAGAAGTTGCGAAAGTTATACCACTTTATAAAGGTTGCCCTAAAAAGGAAATTGAGATTTGGAGACCGATTTCTATTCTTCCATTGTTTTCTAAACTACTAGAAAAAGGGGTTCAAAATCGTCTATATGGCTTCCTACACGCTAATAGTTCACTGAGTGAGACCCAATTTGGATTTCCCAAAGGGTACTCGACGACGAATGCTCTACAACATCTTGTGGAATCAGTGAATAGTGGTATAGACAGAGGTGAAACACCATTGTCTATATTTATTGATATTCGCAAAGCATTCGATACAGTTGACTTTCGAACACTACTAAGTCGGATCGATCGTTAGGTGTCCGCGGAAAGTGCTTGAAATGGTTTGAAAGCTATCTCACCTTTCAAAGTAGTTTTGAGTGATGTGAACTCAGTAGCATTTCCAGTGATGTGTGGAATACCACAAGGTTCAGTGTTGGGTCTGCTTCTCTACCTTATCTATGTTGATCTCATGCGTTTTTACCTGAAAGATGTGTGTTTTACCTCGTTTGCTGATGATATCGTTTTAACTGTGTTTGCCTCATCTGTGGAGGAGCTCGTCAGAAAAGCGAATCTTACACTGGAAAGACTAAAGGTCTTTACCTCATTAAGTCTACTGTGTGTAAAAGTGCGCAAGACATTTTTAATGAAGTTCTGCAGAGTTGGTACACCGCTAGATGTGTATGGACTCGTAACTTTATGTGGTAAACCAATTCAGCAAGTTGATCATATCCGCTATCTTGGTTTTTATCTTGATTGCCATCTAGCATAGAAATATCACAGTGACACAATTTCATCAAGAATTCCCCGTGCTGTAGGCATACTTCAACTTCGGCAGCACTTTCTCCCTCAAAGGATACTTCTAACTATATATTATTCGTTGGTTTATCCATATATTTCCTACGGCTACCTCCTATGGAGCAGCAACTTCTTATCCAACTATAGAAGAGTGCAAATTCTACAAAATAAAGCTGTTAAAACAATAGGTAGATGTGTCCAGGATGTACATGACTCCTGTGCTTGCTTTACGTCGCTGAAGCTCCTTAATGTCGTTCAGATAAGAGATTACCAGGCTGCTGTATTTGTGTTTCAGTGTATGAATGGCCTGGCAACGGATGTCTTTAAGAGTTTTTATCAAACAAATAGTGATCTGCATAATTATGGAACAAGTCATAGAAATGATATATTGGTAGATTTCGTCATGGTACCCGTTCTTCATTCTCAATGAAACACCTGGGTCAAAGTGTATGGAATGAACTACCGGTGAGCATTAGGGTAGCAGAACACGTACATCAGTTTACAAAGAAATTGAAAGATTATTTTTTTGGAAAATGTGTTTGGGAAAATGGTGGGCGTAGGAGGGGGGCTAGTTGCCTTTTAATCACTTTCGACTACTAAATGAGGAACTAGCCCCTTCAATTTCCGATCGAGTGAGCCTTTTTACAAGTTTACACGACAACAAACGGCCATCTTAAAATTTATATCAGATTCATTTTAGGAAAATACGAGGTGTGTGTGGGGGGGTATCCACCCTCCAATCACTTTGAATCTTTAAAAGGCTACTATATCTTCTGATTTATGCAACCACTCTTTCTATACAAACTCTATATTCCCCAGGGCATAACTTACAACCCTTCCCCTGACGGCTGTAGGGGATTGTCATCCTCAAGGACACAATTTCTGGAACTTTTAACAACACTGAACAAAATGGCTATCTCACAATTTTGATTGGATGTGTTCGGGGAAATGGTACGCTTGGGAAGGGGCTAGTTGCGCTCTAATCTCTTTTTACTATTAAAAGAAGCACTAGTCCCTTTGATTTCCAATTAAATGAGCTTTTTTAGGAGTTTCTAAGACAACAGATGGTCATCTCAAAATACCTATCAGATGCATTTTGGGACATAAAAGATCAGGGGGGGGGAGTATCCCCACTCCTCTGAATCTCAAAGAGGCACTAGAACTTTTGATTACCAATCAAATGATCCCCCTTTGAAATTTGTACGATCACCATTTCTATAAAAGCCTTAAACGCCACCAGGGGATGACTTAAAACCCCTGCCCTGAATGGTCTGGGGGGATGTTTCTAAAAGACATAACTCTCAGACTTTTCAACTACGCTGAACAAAATGGTTATCCTCGAAATGTCTATCTCAAAGAGCCATTTTAGAAGTTTCTAAGACAACAAATGGTCATCTCAAAATGCCTATCAAATGCATTTTGGGAAATATGAGGTCGGGAAGGGAGGGTATTCACACTCCGATCACTCCGAATCTTAAAGAGGCGTTCTATCCAATGATCCCCTTTCAAAGTTTATTCGATCACCCTTTCTATATAGATTTTAAGTGTCCCCAGGGCATAACTTACAACCCTTGCCCTGGGGGCTGTGAGGGAGGAGGATGTGATCCTAAAAGACATAGCTTTTGGACTTTTCAATAACGTTTAACAAAATGACTATCTCTAAATTAGGGTTGTATGTATTTGGGGAAATGGTGGGGGTGGGAGATGGTTAGTTACCCTCTAATCACTTTCTACTATTAAAAGAGGCACTAGCCTCTTCAATTTCCAATCAAATGAGCTTTTTTAAAAGTTTAAATGACAACAAATGGTGTTCTCAAAATTAACTTCAGATGCATTTCAGCAAAATACGAGGTGTGAGGGGGGGGGGGGTATCAACCCTTCGATTACTTTGAATCTTCAAAAGAGCACTATAAGTGTCATCTAAAATTTTTCTCTCAGATGGATTTCAGAAAAATACGAGGTTTTGGGAGTCCACCCTCTGGTTACTTTGAATCTTAAAAAGGGTACTAGAACTTCCGATTATCAACCCAATGAGCCCCCTCCGAAGTTTATACCACCGCTCTTTCTATAAAAAAAACTATATGCTCTCCCAGGGCACAGCTCACAGCCATTGCGCTGAGGGCTGTGGGGAGATGTAATCTTCCGAGTCATAATTTCCTAATCTTTTAACTATGCTGAACCAAATAGCTATCTCATTTTTTGATTGGATGTGTTTTGGGAAATGGTGGGCGTAGGAGGGGCTAGTTGCCTCTTAATAACTTTTGACTACTAAACCTTAAACACCCCCTATATACCTTATAATATACCTTAAATGCCTTAAATGCTACAAACCTTAACTGCCCCCAGGGCATAACTTACAACCCTTGCCCTGGGGGCTGTGGGGGAGGGGGTTCGATCCTAAAAGACATAACTTTCGGACTTTTTAACAACGTCGAATAAAATGGTTATCTCGAAATTGGGGTGATTGTATGTGTTTGTTGAAATGGTGGGCGTGGGAGGGGGGTTAGTTGCCCTCTAATTACTTTCTGCTATCAAAAGAAGCACTGGTCTCTTCGATATCCAATCGGATGAGCCTTTTATGAAGTTTCTATGACAACAAATGGTCATCTCGAAATTAATGTCAGATTCATTTCAGGAAAATACGAGGTGTTGGGGGGGGGTATCCACCCTCCAATCACTTTGAATCTTCAAAAGGGTACTATATCTTCTGATTACCAATCTAATGAACCCCCTTCGAGTTTATACGATCACTCTTTGTGTACAAACTTTATATGCCCCCAGGGCATAACTTACAAGCCTTGCCCTGAGGGCTGTGGGGGATTGTCATCCTCAAAGACATAATATCCAGACTTTTTAACTACACCGAAAAAAATGGTTACCTCACAGTTTCGATTGGATGTGTTTGGGGAAATGGTAGGCGTGGGAGAGGGGTTAGTTGCGCTCCGATCACTTTCAACTATTAAAAGGAGCACTAGTCCCTTTGATTTCCAATTGAATGAGCCTGTTTAGAAATTTCTATGACAACAAATGGTCATCTCAAAATGTCCATCAGATGCATTTTGGGAAATACGAGATGGGGGGGGTATCCACACTCCGAACACTCTGAATCTTAAAGATTGGTAATCTTTAATTTTATCTAATTTTATTTTAATTAAATCCAATGATCCCCTCCGAAATTTATACAATCACCCTTTTTATATAAAATTTAAATGCCCCCAGGCCATAACTTACAAACCTTTCCCTGAGGGTTGTGGTGGGGGAGGGGTGATCCTAAAAGAGATAACTTTAGGACTTTTCAACTACGTTGAACAAAATCACTATCTTGAAATTGGGGTGATTGTATGTGTTTGGGGAAATGGTGGGCGTGGAAGGGGATTTAGATGGCCTCTAATCACTTTCTACCGTTAAAAGAGGCAATATCCCCTTCAATTTCCAATCAAAAGGGCCTTTTTAGGAGTTTCTACGACAACAAATTGTCATCTCAAACTTCTATCAGATGCATTTCAGGAAAATACGAGGTGTAGGGGGAGATATTCACCCTCCAATTACTTTGAATTTTAAAAAAGGTACTAGAACTTCTGAATGCTAATCCAATGTGCCCCCTCCGAAGTTAAACGACCAACCTCTCTATAAAAACTTTATGTGCCCCCAGGTCATAACTTACAACCCTTACTCAAAAACATAATTTCCTGAATTTTTAACTACGCCGAACAACATGGCTACTCAAAATTTTTATTGGACGTGCCTGGGGAAATTATGGGACTGGGAGGAGGGTTAGTCGCCCTCTAATCACTCTCAAATATAAAAAAGGACACTAGCCCCTTCAATTTCCAATCGACTGATCATTTTTAAAAGTTTCCAATCCTCCAATCGCTCTGAATCGTAAAAAGGGCACTAGAAGTTCTGATTTCAAATCCGTTGAGCCCCCCTCCAAAGTTTATACGATCACCCTTTCTAAATAAACCTTAAATACTCCCAGGGTATAACTTACAACCCTGCCCTGAGGGCTGTGGGGCGGGGCTATGATCCTCAAAGACATAATTTCCGTACTTTTAAAATATATTGAAAAAATAGCTGTCTTAAAATTTTAATTGGATGGGTTTTGGGAAATGGTGGGCGTCACAGGGGGGTTAGTTGCCCTCCAATCACTTTCGACTATTAAAAAGGGCACTAGCCCTTTGAATTTCGATTCGAACGAAGACTTCGAAGTTTCTATGACAACTTCTTTGATACGAACTGTCCTGGTTTAACCCCCCTCCCAAAAAAACATTATTGTGCCCACATCGCTCTTTCTGATTCTTTACTTAGGCAGCTTATTCCTTTTTATTTACCTATAAAAAAGAGTTGGAGCATCTACATAGGATTCTAGGTCCAAAAAAAGAGGTTGGAAGCTCTACTTAGGATTTGGGGCCAGAAAAAAATAAATTAGGTTCTACGCAGGTACGAATACAACTCACCCCTCCTACTGCAACCTTTTGCTTAAGAAATGGCTGGGGAATTTTTTTCGGTCCTTTTCTGGCCACTTTTTGGGCCCTGTTTGGCGGTTTCTCCTCTTTTTTCAATTTCCCCTCTGCGTTGGGGCTGCCTTAGCACAAAGACTTAAATATATATGTGTCAATTCGGTCGTTTATTTTTTAAGGCCCACATCTTTGGCATTTTTTTGGGGTGGGGGCAGTGAAAGGAAAAATTTCTTTGCATATTTAGCTCCCCTTTATCCAATTTTCGGTCCCTATCTCCTTTCACGACAAAATGCTTAATTCTTTAGAACTTGAGTCCTTTTATCCCTGGACATATTTAATGGACCTTTTGACAATTTTGAACAAAACGGTTGCCTAAAATTTTGATTGGATGCCTTCTAGGGCTATGGAGAAACCAGATAGCAAAAAAAGCACGAATGGGGTCAATAGCTACTCTTCAGTCCCTTTCGAATAAGAAAACGGGCACTATAACTTTCATTTAAAGTCAAATGAACCCCTTCCATAGCTTCTATGGCCACCCCGACCATTCGATGTTGTGGAAGGAGCAAAAAAAACAAAAAACATTCCATTCATACGGATTTTATAGACATGTTACCATTACAACAGTGAATGATCGTGAAAAAAGGTTCAGCCAACAAGAAAAAAATATTTCGCAAAACAGAATTAAGAAATTCTTAATTCAACAAAAGAAATTGAGAAAAACCCACAGATTTTTTTTTTTTTTAATTTGGGTCTTATGAAGTACAAGTTAATCGGCTAATAATAGAAACCAGGTGGCGTTATTTCATCAAAATGAATGGGGGGAAGGCATGATACAAAATCTAGGGAGGAGAGCCATTTTGATTTGTTTTTATGGCACTTGGTATTAACCAAGTGACATATAGCAATCGCAAATTCTGGCGGTCTGTCGGTCCCGGTTTTGCTACTTTAGGCACTTTCAGGTAAGCTAGGACTATGAAATTTGGCAGGCTTATCAGGGACTGGGCCAAATTAAATTAGAAAATAGTCGTTTTCCCGATTTGACTATCTGGGGGGAGTGGGGGGCCCGTTAATTCGGAAAAAAACAGAAAAATTGAAGTATTTTAAACTTACGAACGGTTGATCAGATCTTAAAGGAATTTGATGTTTGGAAGGATATTGTGTCTCAGAGCTGTTATTTTAAATCCCAACAGGGTCTGGTGACATTGGGGGGAGTTGGGAGGGGGAAATATAAAATCTTGGAAAACACTTAGAGTGGAGGGATCGGGATGAAACTTAGTGGGAAAAATAATCATAAGGGGTAAAAATAACCTTGACTGGGCTGCCCATTAATTGAACAATCTGTCTTGGCTTTTTTCTACAATTGGCCATGACTTTGACTTTTCCCACAACTATTCCCTTTTTTTAAATTCAGACCCTGTTGGGATTCTGGTGATATTGGGGGGAGTTGGGAGGGGGAAATCTAAAATCTTGGAAAACACTTAGAGTGGAGCGATCAGGATGAAACTTAGTGGGAAAAATAAGCATAAGTCCTAGATACATGATTGACATAACCGGAACGAATCCGCTCTCTTTGGGGTAGTTAGGAGGGGGGTTAATTCTGAAAAATTAGAAAAAATGCGGTATTTTTAACTTACGAACGGGTGATCGGATCTCAATGAAATTTGATATTTAGAAGGAAATCATTTCTCAGAGCTCTTACTTTAAATCCCGACCGGATCTGGTGACATTGGGGGGGGGGTTGGAAGGGCGAAACCTAAAACTTGGAAAACACTTAGTGTGGAGGGATCGGGATGAAACTTGATGGGGAAAATAAGCACAAGTCCTAGATACATAAGTGACATAACCGGAACGGATCCGCTCTCTTTGGGGTAGTTTAGGGGGGGGGGTTAATTCTAAAAAACTAGAAAAAAAGAGGTATTTTTAACTTTAGAAACGGGTGATCGGATCTCAATGAAACTTGATATTTAGAAGGATATCATGTCTCGGAGCTCTTATTTTAAATCCCGACAAGATCTGGAGACATTGGGGGGAGTTTGGGGTGGGGGAGCCTAAAATCATGGAAAACGCTTAGATTGGAAGGATCGGGATGAAACTTGGTGGGAAAAATAAGCAAAAGTCTTAGATACGTGATTTACATAATTGGAACGGATCCGCTCTATTGGGGGGGGGGGGTTAATTCTGAAAAAACTAGAAAAAATGACGTATTTTTAACTCACGAAGGAGTGATCGAATCTTCATGAAACTTCATATTTAGAAGGACCTCGTAACTCAGATCTCTTGTTTTAAATCTCAACTGGGTCCAGCGTAACTAGGGGGGGGCAGTTGGGGGGGACCGGATATCTTAGAAAATACTTATAGCGGTGAGATCAGGATGAAACTGGATGTGAAGAATAAAAACCTGTCTAAGATACGAGACTGACGTAACCGGACCGGATCTGCTCTCTTTGGTGGAGTTAGGGGGGGGGGGGGTAATTTTGAAAATTGAGGTATTTGTAACTTACGAAAGGGTGACCAGATCGTAATGAAATTTGATGTTTAGAAAGATCTTGTGCTTTAAAGCTCTAATTTTAAATTCCGACCAGATCCTGTGACATTGGGGGGAGTTGGAGGGGGAAACCGGAATTCTTGGAAAACTTGAAAATTGGGGTATTTTTATCTTACGAATAGGTGATCGGATCTTAATGAAATTTGATATTTAGAAGGAATTCATGTCTCATAGCTCTTATTTCAAATCCCGGCCATATCTTTGACATTGGGGGGATTTGGAGGGGGAAATCTCGGAAAACACTTGGAGTGAAGGAATCGGGATGAATCTTGGTGGATAGAACAAGCAAATATCCTTGATACGTGATTGACGGAACCGTACTGGATTCGCTCTCTTTGGGGGAGTTGCGGACAGGGGTTCGGTGATTTGGCGAGTCAGGTGCTTCCGGACGTGCTAGGACGATGAAAATCGGTAGGCTTGTCAGGGAGCTGCACAAATGGACTTGATAAAGTCATTTTCCCAGATTCGACCATCTGGGGTGCTAAAGGGAGAGGAAAAATTAGAAGAAATTAGGTATTTATAACTTACGAGTGGGTGATCGGATCTTAATGAATTTTGATATTTAGAAGGACATCGTGACTCAGAGCTCTTATTTTAAATCCTGACCGGCATTAAGCCTCTAATTTTCCTTTTAAATCAATCTATTGGTTCATAGAATTTTGTTAAAGCTCATACCATATGAGCTCTTGGCTCTTAGCTCTTCTTGCCTCGTCACAAGTGCCATTTGAGCTCTTAGCTCTTGTTTACTATAGTTTTTCCATGATAACACAATGAAAGGTTTATTCAATAAAAATTATGTACCAAAAATATTATTTAAAGTATCTAAGGGGGAGAGGGGTAAGAAAATAAAAAGCGAATGCCCCATGTGAATAAGGGCAAATGTCCCCAATTTACACGCCTAGTAAAATCGGTTTTAACAGTATTTTCTACATGTTGCCACAGTGATCTTTTGACAGAATTTATAGAGGCAACCCCCTTTTTGCTGTCTATTATGTCAAAATTAGACAAAGTAAATTACCAGAAACGAAGTGACTGCTGGCCATAGAAACAGTATCATTTTCCCAAGGGGTCGTTAAAACTGAATAAGCGGTTGTAAGAATTGGTGCTTCTGTAACATTGGAGCCATTATTGCCTCGTTCAACAGGAGGAGGTCCAGAGTACGGAAAATAGGCGAATCCTGCAGCTATAAGTGGTATAAAGCCACAGACGATCATGACGTTCCGTTCGCCAATCCTAGGGAATATAGCAAAAATTTAGTATATATATTAGTCAATAGGAGTCTATTTAAACCGTAAATTTTTTTTTTCACATAGCCAATTTCAGCTGTAAAAGACTGGAATTGCACCAAACGGCAGAAAAAAAAACAACATATACCAGAAAGTTTAGCCATGTAATTCCGGGAGCCTATATTGTTTCTATTTTGATCAATTTCTATTTTTATTTGGATTTTGTAAAGGCAAATAAAAAAAAGTTTTTCTACAAAAAAAAGTTATGACTCATTTTTTAATAGACTCTTGCACCTCAAACATAAAAGTTGCTAAATCATTTTTATTCTAAGGGAAACGGCATGTATACACGAGGGGGGGGGAGAAACTTTTCACCCCTCCAAAAAAAAACACCAGACAAAGCTGGACCTTAGCGAGTAGCGTAGGAAAACATAAGGTGAGAAATTGATATGTTGCTGCACAAGAAACATTTTCCTTGATGTTCACTTACTGCATCTCCTTTATTGAATCTTGCTTGTACCTATTCGCATAGAGGATTGGAAGGAAATGGGATATGCTTGTTTGAATTACAAGTAGTTTGAATTACAAGTAGTAGCCATTTGGCACATACTCCATCTACTTAAAATATCAAAATTATCCAATGTTCTTCTATATATTTTCGTATAAGCCACCTTAAGGGTTTTGGGCTTTCATCCCTCCTTCCCTGGGAAAAAAATTGAAGACTCTTCAAAAAGAATTCTGACATGCCAAGTTACTCATTTTGGTATTGAGGCTTTTTAGATTTTATTTCTTTTATAAAAAGTCTGGGTAGCTCCGATGATGACGACTATTTTTTCCAAGGTGATTGAGGCTCCCAAGTGGCCAGGATAATGGGCCGCATCACTATTGGGACCCCTCAAAGCACGGGTGTTATAGATCAGCATTGACAATGAATGCACTACGAAATTTATTGTTTAAGGTTTTTGCAATAGGTTAGATAAGTAGTTGGAAAGAGGGAAAGACTGGTAGAGGTGCCAGGGAATAGATTTCTAAAGTTAGCATTTACAAAAAAAAAAATGACATTTAAGAATGGGATAGAGTTTAGCCGAAACAAATCATGAAAATATTGAACAATTATTACATATCAAGAATTTGGAACCAGTGGATAGGCACAGGAGGGGAAGTAGGACTGGTGGCTAGGAAAGTACAGAGCTCTGGTGCAAATTCATGAAATACTTACGGCAAGGAAATGTATTTCTTTTAAAAATTAGAAGCGGAAATTTTTCCCAATTTTTTCCAACTAAAATGCAAAAAAAATATATTTCGATGAAAGTACCTACAAAAGATATTTTTTAAAATGTAGTAGGAAGGAAATTTGGGGAAGGGGAAGCCGGAGAGGGCTCCCTTGTTTTCCTTTGATTGGTATACAGAGAATACTGCAGAAACAGAAGGCATAGTTACGGCAAATGGGCTGAACCATGGCGGCTTCTTTCGGTGGTTTCATTAAGGCCAAGCAGGCATGGGGAGAAGACTGTTACCTTGAATTGGGGAATAAAAGGGAGGATGTAACATGAGTAGCTTCTGAAAGGGGTAAATATTAAGCTCCTTGGGGAATGAAGGAAGGCTTTGGGAAGGCTTAGGTCATGGAATGATATGTATTTTTTCTACTGCACATATTAAATGGGTTAGGTATAATGAAAATAAGGAGCATCTTATCCACAATTTAAAGGATTTGTAAGATGGGAAATTGCAGAGGTTGTGGTAGTAGCGAAGGAACGCATGTTAAAAATTTTAAAGAGAAATTGTCGGCTAGATATGAAAATATGGAGAATATAGTTGCGTGGCAATGCATCACGGATAGTTTTTTGGAGAATGGAGAATCGACAGAATAAGGAAAGGTAATTTGAAACAAATAAGCACATGTTAAACGAGGGCGGAGTTATTGTATTGTGTTTTTTATGTTTTGTTTTCCGTTTATATAGCCAATGGGCCATGTGGCTCTTGCATTGAAAATATCGCATTGTATCATATTCCATTTCTTTTAATTATCAATAGTTCACGAGTATAGGACTTACTTTCGAGCAATCGGGCCAGCAAAGAGGAAACACACAGAACTAATGATACCACCAACAAAAAGCATAATACCAACTTTTGCAACTGCTTCCTCCTCAGTCCAGGCGAAGTTATCAATAGCCATCGGAGTTGCTAGGCTGCAAAAGATACACCTGCTTTTTAGTAATTTTGATAAAAGAAAGAGGAAAGAAATGGAAAGTCGATGGATATAGAGGTAAAACTTCAGGTGAAGTACATTTAGGCCACTAAAGTATACAGATAAACAAACAAAGTTTCTAAACAAAGCAATCACAATGACTAATTATGCATAGTAAAAAAAAAAAAACTCGAACAGAGGAAAATCAGAAAAAAAACTATGCATACTGACTAAGAAACAGCATTACTGTCTCATTTGATAAAAATAAAATATTTTTACGATAAATATATGTATAAGATATGTTCGCGGTTAAGAAAAAAATATTTTGAAATTAAATATTTTACTGTTGATTGCATATTTGTTCGATGGAAAATACAACAAACAAGAGGTTTGGGAGACCTTTTTAAAGAAAAATAAATTTCTACTTAACTTTTTAGTTTTTATATTTGGAATTCTTCTTTAATGTTAAGTCACTATCAATAAAACTGTAAATCTTTTATTTTTATTCAAAAGGATTATCGAAGCCAGTGATCTTTTTATCAAGCCAGTGATCGCAGGAAATGAATTTCACGGAGATCAATTGATGGAAAATTTAAGTTCTACTGCCCTTTTTAAGTAAAAAACACACACAAAATAACAACAACAAAAAATCAAATGAAAATCCAGAAACAGCCAATCGATTATAGAGGCTTGGGGTTTCGGAGGTAGATAACTTCGAAGAACACACTGCCTTTCCATGACGAAAGTAAAACAGTTCAAAATAGGGATGAAACCTTTTTATTGACACTGAATAGATATAAAATTATTTAACTGGATATTTCGAACACATATACAGTGTTCATCATGAGCTTTTACTGCTGATGATGAACACTGTATACGTGTTCGAAAAATCCAGTTAAATAATTTTATGTCTATTCACTGTCAATAAAAAGGTTTCATCCCTATTTTGAACTGTTTTACTTTGGTTCTGGAGGTAATAGATACCCCATTTGTGACTAAACGTATGATTAGTCAGAGGCAACGCTATACCGTTGCTTTCAGTAAAAGTCGTAAGGCTTCAACGTTTAATGTTTATTTGTTTTTTTTTTGTTTTTTTAGTGGCACTTCATAGTGAAGGGATAGTCGTAGGGGAGACCGGGGCATTGTTGACACTTTTCAACAGGGTTGCAAATAATTTTTCAGTAACACACTTTTGCACAACCGATTCTACCAACATTAACTTCACTAGGGTGGCTTTATTTGAGCTATGTATGACATACTCGTACCTCTTACCAGATTCTCATGGAAAGAGGGATGATTAAACAAAAATCACCGTAAGTGTCCATATACCAGGATTATCGAGGAATAATGGTCACTTGGTATGGGTAATTTGGACGCAGATGTCCAGCATACCCTGGGTTCCTAAAGTCTGAAATACAACCTTAGAAATTAGAAGTAAAAAAGAGTAAAAGAGAAGCATAAAGAACCAGGAAGAGAGGAGTTTGTTGTTTATTAAAAATTTGTCGAATAAATATATAACAGCCAGGTATGCAGTGACAACTCAGGCAATATTCAGCTGTAGGCCAATCACAGCAACTTGATGTCAAATTCGGATAAGTTCACTTGAAAAACAGGCTATTCTGCTTGTTGTGTAGTGCCACCAGTAATGAGGAAGGTCCTATATCGATTTGAATGCCTGCTCTGTCGAATGTAAAATCTGATCTGCCCTCGTAAACTTCGTGAAAGGCACAAGTCTTTTCAAATAGAGTACCTCATATTTGTCTTCCTCCTGTGAAAATGTCTTGCCAATTGAGGGGGTTGCGATTTTCCCTATTTCTCCTCTGAAAAACTTCTTTTTGGGAAAGTTTTATATTAATTACTCATGGCTGCAGCAGTTGCTACAAATTAGTAAAGAGCAAACTACAGCCCGTAGTAACCAAAAGTTATGAAATGCGGCTAGAAAAAAACTGCCTGACGAGAAGAAAAGTTCCACCTCGCGGTGGTTCAGGAATGTTAACTATTATTTTGGTTTATCTTAAAAGTAAAAGTTTATTGCGAAAAGAAATTTAGGGTAATTTAAAAAAAGCCGGATACTCCTCGAAATTGGTATCACATCAAAGAGAAAAGTGTACCATTGGAATCAGCATGATAAAAAACCTTTCATACATAAAATACAGCCCCCCCCCCAGCTGAACAATACTGATATTGTCAGCAGCATGGGCATAGGTACTTTAGCGGCCCAGTACCTCTATCAAATCCGTATCTGGACACTTTTTTAAACCATCTCAAGATTTCTTTGGTTCTTACGTAATAGGGTATTATTTGTTTACTTATGCAAATGTGTTCTTCAAGATTCCTTTGGTTGCTATGTAATAGAGCCCACCAGTGGGGAACATTCAAGGCGCCAGGCCCTAGCAGCCAAATCCACCGAGCCCCTAGAAGTCAATTCTAACGGGTACTATAACAGTGGGCAATTCCACGGCAGCCCTAGAAACAAATTCTAACGGGGTCCTAGCATCCAATTTCACTGGGTTCCTAGGAACCAATTCCAAAGGGTGTCCTTCTAGTCAAGTAGGGAACCTCCGGTTGTAACTGAGAATGATGTACTCTCAAGTGACCTGTTTCTTCGGGGTCCATGGAGAACCCACGTTTGTAGCTGAACACGGCACGCACTTGGATATTAAGGTTTTGGTGGCGTACACATGAGTGTTACGTAATCGTGCACACGTAAGTGTTAAGTAATTACGGTGCACACATGAGTGTTACCAATGACAATGCACGCTTGGGACGTTACATGATAATTTAAAAGATTTTCTTTTCAAGATCTGATTTTATTCAAGATTTGTTTCTTTCAAGGTGTTTTACTTCAAGAATTTGTCTGCTTTAGGAATTGGAAATAAGACCACAGATTTCGAAAATGACCAGACCAGAGCCTAAGCCAACTGGACCATTAATAATATTATGATTCGAGAAATAGGTTCTACGTGACAAGATATTGATCGCGTGTATCCCATCCATTCCACTTGAGAGCGCACAAGTATCCACACTGTTGTTGACAATTGCTATATTAGACACACCTGCTTGCTACTTTGTATTAATTTTCTAGCGTGACTTTCTCATATGGTTTTGTGAGAAGGAGACTTTTTATTGTACATACAAGTTTTATTGATAACAAAAACATTATAAAATCATGGAATCACAGAAAAAAGCAGTTAAAATCCAATAAATGGAACGATAATGCATCAAAAAGCTGATAAAGGATTAAATATAAGCAAAAAAGCGTGAAACAAAGAAAGGCAAGAACCCTAGAAACCAATTCCAAGGAGAGGGTTGTTATTGGAGGTAAATTTCAGCCATTTGAAGAGATATTTCTAAGAGGTTTCAATGAAATTGCCTTGTTTCTTTGAGAGCCAAGACTATGCATTTCTGATTGACCAGCATGACAAACATTATAAAATCCAGAAATCACAGACAAAATTAGTTAAAACTCAACAAACATAAGAACCATTGTTCTTATGTTTCAACAAGGATTGTTTAACTTTTCCCAAAAAAATACCAATACAAAGCGGAATTGCTCTTTTTCTCTCGTTCTTATGTTTCAAGCAAGGTGTTTGACTTTTTCCCGAAAATAGTAATACTGAAGCGGAATAGCTTTGTTTCTTTTTCACTCTTATGTTCCAACCAGGCTTGTTCGACTTTTTTCCACAAATATAGCAATAGCAAAGCAGGGACACATACATATACACGCATAAACAAACACACACACCCACACTCACACACAAACACACAGACACACACAGACACAGACGCACACACACATACACAGACACAAACACACACACACAAGCACAAACACACACAAATACATAAACACACAAACGGACACACACACATACACGCACACACACACAAACAGATACGCAAACACACAGACAAATACAAAACATACTCAAAAACACAAACACACACACAAATACACACAGAGGCGCAAAAACACACACACACACAAACAAACACAAAAACATAGACACAGAGACGGGCAAAAAGACAGTCAGATACACAGGCACGGTGAGAGAGAGAGAGAGACGAAAACACGCACAAATATAGAGAGTCAGATACATAAACACACAAAGACAGGCCCAGAGCTACGCAAATAAATGCTCAGACACACAGGCACGGTGAGAGAGAGACAAAAAAAAATACAAATACAAAGAGTCAGACACAGAAACAAACAAAGACACACACAGGGACAGGCAAACAGACGATCATCGACTCATAGACACATGCATGGTGAGAGAGAGACAAAACCCCTCATATCAACACAAAGAGTCAGACAGACAAACAAAACAAGACCAATACAGAGACAGGTAAACGCACAATCAGACACGTGGGCACGGTGAGAGAGAGACAAAACACATACAAGCACACAGAATCGGACACACAAACACACAAAGACAGACACAGAGATATGTGGATGGACGCTCAAAAACACAGGCACAGTGAGAGAGAGAGAGAGATAAAAATACATACAAATACACAAAGCCAGACACAGAAACAAACAAAGACACACACAGAGACAGGCAAACACACGCTCCTCGACACAGGTACAGAGACAAAAAAAGGCATACAAACACAAAGTCAGACATACATACACACAAAAACACACACAGAGACATGCAAACGGACGCTCATACCCGTAAACGTCTGACTGTATGTTTGTGCGTTTGTTTTTTGTATCTCTCTCACCGTACCTGTGTGTCTGAGTGTCTGTTTGCCTGCCACTGTATCTGTCTTTGTATGTATGTGTCTCTGACTCCGTGTGTTTATATGTATTTTTTTCTTTCTCTCTCCGTGCCTATGTACCTGAGTGTCTGTTTGTCTTCCTTTGTGGGTGTTTTTTGTCAATCTCTCTCACCACGTCTGTGTGTCTGAGTGACATTTTACATGTGTTTGTGTCTGTTCTTTTGTTTTAATTTTTCTGATTGTGTATTTGTATGTGTTTATTTTCTCTCTCTCGTTATTTTTCATCCTGCCTGTGTGTTTGATCTTCTGTTTACCTCTCTATGTTTTTCTGTTTCTGACTGTGAGTTTGTGTGTTTTTTCTCTCCTTCTCTCTCTCCTTCTCTTTCTGTTTTTGTGTGTCTTTCTGGCTGTTTGCCTGTGTATGCGTCTGAATTTTGGTGTTTGTGTGTCTGACACTGCGTGTTGGTGTGTGTTTTTTTATCACTCTCATCGCACCAGTGTATATGAACGTCTGTTTGTATGTCCCTGTCTATGTCTTTTATTGTTTGTGGGCTTGACTGTGTGGTTCTATGTGTTTTTGTATCTCTCTCTTTCTTTCTTTCTTTCTCTCTCTTTCTCTGTGCTTGTCTGTGTGTTTGTGTATGTTTTGTCTTTCTTTCACCGTGCCTGTGTGTCTGACTCTGTATTTGCGTGTCTCTGTTTCTGTTTGAACGTCTGTTTGTCTGTATCTATGTCTTTCTTTGTCTTATTCTCTGTGTCTGACTGTCTGTTCGTATATCTTGTCTCTCTTTCCCTCTCTTTCTCTTTCTCTCTTTTCCTTGTTTGTCTGACTCTTTGTGTCTGGGTATATTTTGGTTTCTCTTTCACCGTGCCTGTGTGTCTGACTCTGTGTTTGCGTGTTTGTCTCTGACTCCGTGTGTTTATATGTCTCTCTCTCTCTCTCTCTCTCTCTCTCTCTCTCTCTCTCTCTCTCTCTCTCTCTCTCTCTGTGCCTTTGTATCTGAGTGTCTGTTCGCCTGTTTTTGTATTTTTGTCTTTATTTTTGTATCTCTCTTACCGTGCCTGTGTGTTTGAGCGTCCGTTTGCATGTCTTTGTTTTTATCGTGTTTGCGTGTATTGTGTGTTTGTGTGTCTGAATCCGTGTGTTTTTGCGTATTTTTGTCTCTCTATCGCTCTTTCTCTCTCTCTCTCTCTCTCTCTCTCTCTCTCTCTCTCTCTCTCTCTCTCTCTCTCTCTCTCTCTCTCTCTCTCTCTGCATGTGTCTATGAGGATCTATTTTCCTGTGTCTGTGTGTGTCTTTTTTGTTTTTTTTGTCTGACTCTGTGTGTTTGTGTATTTTTTGCTTGTCTCTCGCAATGTTTGTGCGTCTGACAGTTTTTTGCCTATCCCTGTGTTTTGATTTGTGTTTTTGTTCGTCTTTCTCTGTGTGTTTATTTGAGTGTTTCGTCTCTCTCTCACCGTGCATGTACGTGTGGCTATGTGTTTGCATATGTTCGTGTCTATCTCTGTGTGTTTATGTCTTTGACTCTGTAGGTTTCTGTGTTTTGTTTGTCTCTCTCTCTCTCTCTCATCGTGCCTATGTGCCTCAGTGTCTGTTTGCTTGTCTCTGTGTCTATCTTTGTGTGTTTCTGTCTCTGAATATGTTTGTTTTTTCTCTCTCTCTCTCACCGTGCCTGGGTGTCTGACTGTGTTTTCACCTGTCTCTGCGTCTATCTTTGTGTGTTGGTGTGTCTGACTCTTTGTTTTTGTGTGTCTTTTTTTCTCTATCTCACCGTGCCAGCGTGCCGTGCCAATTTTGGGGAAAAAGGTTGAAACAAGGCCGATGGAAACATAAGAAAGAGAGAATACAAAATCAACCCACTTTAGAATTACTATTTTTGGAAACAGAAAGTCAAACTGTCCTGGTTGAAACATAAAATGAAAAAGAAACAAAGCTATTCCGTTTTAGCATTGCTGTTTCCGGGAAAAAGTCCAAGAACGCTACTGGAAACATAAGACCGAGAAAAAAGGAGCTATTCCGTTTTGGTATTGGTATTTTTGGGGGAAAATTCTAAGAATCTTTTCCGTTTGTTAAGATTCAACTACTTTTTTCTGTGAGTTCATGATTTTATAATGTTACTGATGCTTGTGAATCAGGAGTGCAGAGTCTTGGCTCAAAGAAACGAGGCATTTAATTAAAACCTCTCAGATATATCTCTTAATATGGCTTAAATTTACTGCTAATGACAACCCCCCTGTAATTGGTTGCTAGAGTTCCCGCCTTTTTTAATTACGCTTTTTTGCTTATATTTTATCCTTTATTCCAACGTTTTTCTATAAATCTGGAAGTCTTAAAGCTCCTCCAGCTTTTTGGGCAGCGCTAGGTAATTTTAAAGCTCCGCCGGTTTCCCCAGACAATTTTAAAGCTCAAGGATTTGAGGGTTTATAACCACAAGGCACTATGCTTCTTTTATCTTTTAGTACTTTTCTTTTCGTGACATCTGGATCTAAAGTTTTTTATTCTGTTTTTCTAGGAATATTCTATGCTTGTTTTCTCTTAAATTATATCGTGTTTTAGATAAGATTTCCACTTTTCCGAATAGTATATCGTTAGAATTTGGCAATGTTATTTTGTCCTTTACGATATTAGTTTTGATAACCTGTAGTTTATTCTTTGCTTTGTACTCGTCATCACCATCTTTTATAAAGGCCTTTACTTTAGATCTTAAACCAATAAACTCAGATAATGTCTTACCATCCAGCACATCCTTCATTAGTACTATGACTTTCTTATTTGATTAAGGAAATTTTAAGGCGTTATCGCTCTTATAATATGAATTATCGAATCTATCATTTAAATCAAGTTTTATATTTTGATAATAGTCTTCGGTTCTTATATCATAGATAAAACTATCAGTTTCCGTGTATCATAAATCTATAGCTCCCCATATTTATGATTCATGTATTCATAATGAAATTTGTTCGGAAGTAATGTAGATACTTCCAAAACAGCAAACCCCATGTAAATAGGTTTATCTAATTTTATTTTTGGTTTAACGATTTTAGCTACAGAAAATGTATCGCTAAGTATGATTTCAGATCTAAAGTTCCGTTTTTAACGATTTTTGTCTTTGTTCATCACTAGTAATTATTTCAACATTTGCTCTTTTTTTACATTTTCCGTAGTCTTTCCAAAAAATGCAGTATTCATAGGCTTAAAGAAATCTCTTTCAGAATCATTTGTTTCTTTTTGACGTAGTTTTGTATTATGATATAACCTTTTAAATAATCAGCTTCTGTGAATGCTTGTATTTTATGTATTTTTTAGTATTAAACCATGCTTTAGATAAAATTCTTTAATTTTTATTTTGAAAAAATACTTTGTTTTAACAAGTAGAGTTGTACATAACTTGTATTCATAATGTTGTGGAGCTAGAGGTAAATCTTTATTTAGGGCAAGTAATTGCCTTGGGTATTCTAAATCAACACCATAAATTGCTCCCACATTAAAAATTCTGTTGCATATTTTTCTAACTGTTTAAAATATAAAAAATATTAGATTTGCGCGTTTTGAACTGAGGAAAAATCCCGTTCACCTGTCACTGACCTTGGGAAAAAAAACCTAAAAATCTTTGTTCGTATGTCTCTGACTTTTGAAAAATCCCCTTTACTATTACCTGTCTAGCTGTCTTTGACTCTTAAAAAATCCTTTTTTATTTGTCTTTGACTCCCATTTACGTGTCTCTGACTTTAAAAAAAAGAAGAATATAGGTGCGTAGATATTTTTGTTTTAAGTGGGAAAATCCTGGTTTGGAAATGAATTTTAGACACCTGAATTTTTCCTAATTTATGCAGATTCCACCATTTAAAGAATAATTAGGATATTTTAATTGAGATCTAATGTCTGTAAATAGGGTACGCGGACTTTTCTAAATCGACCATCGCGCATCAGCTCGGGCCTTCGGCTCTCAAAAAAAGTCCTCACTTGGTATGATAATTGCCTCATTCTAATTTAAGTTTCGCGCATTTTTTGGGGGATGGTATTGTTATTAAAGAATTAAAAAAAAAATCGAGATAAAAGTAACGTTACGAGCTAACGTTAACCAAACGAAGCACCATAGATAGTATAAAGAATATCATTATAAAACCCATGGTATGCATGGATTAAAAGAAAGATATAAAACTGACGTTGCAAACAGAATGTAATTATTGAAAACGTAAATTAAACGTAAAACATTACCAAACATTGCACCACAATGAAACTTTCGTGTAAAAAGCACAGTCATAAAAATAAAAAAAAACCTTTTGCGAGATGAATGCTTTAATTCCACTGAAACTTGAGGGGCTTTTAGGACCACAACAAAGGATTTGCATAATTCTTTGCGGGATTTTTGAAAATTATGGGATTTTTATATTGCTAAGAACAACGTATAGCAGCTACGGTATCCAGACGGTGCCAGGTGGGGGGTGACACTATCCTATTCCCACCACGGTATAAGAACGGCATCTTTTCAGGGAGCCTGCTATCTCACAGTTCAAAATAAAGCAGTGAGACACATGTGGATTGGGGGACCTCCGGTTTTAAGAAAATAAACCAGTGAAACATATTTGAAGCAGCTGAACATTCTTTGACTTGTAAGACCATCGTAGTTGTTGGAAATTTTGAGGGGTCTAGTAAATCACGTCTCGACCCATGAAATGGTAAATAAGAAAATTATAGTCCCATAGGGCCATCAGAATGCCTCTACTTTGGCTCTAGCCGTATTAACGATGCCCTTGTGTCCTATGGCCACATCCTAAGACCTTCGGCCCTTCTGTCCTATGGCTAGATCCTTGAAGCTTATGCTCTTATGTCCTATGGCCACACCACAACAGATTGAGGGGTATTACTAATTACCTATTTGTATAAATTTACATTTTACCGATTCAAGCAGTCATATTCTATTTTCACCGTACTTTATATTTTATACTTTTTTTCACTTTTTTTTACCATACCGTGTAGCGCTAGCACATTTAATCTCTAAATTATATTCCTGAAGTATGAAATATTTACAAATGTAAATGACAAAGGAAAATCGATGGTTAGATCTACTCTTGGATTTTTTTTTCTTTGTGCCCTGTAGTTTCCACCTCTTGGTTTCCTCTAATTTGCTTTAGCCCATATATACCCAACCCCCTTCAACTCCTCTTCAAAATGTCTCTTTAAATGTATTCAACATGCATTTGCCCCCTTTAAGCATGGATAACCTACTTAGTCTAGGTTAGAGTCACTCAAAAAATAAAAATCAGCAGAACTTTCCAACCTTCAAGAATTGAGTAGGGCTGCAGCCCCTAGTGATTTATCACTTTTTCTAGTGATTTTTTGTATTGCCAAAAACAAGAATCACTAAATCGGCACGTAAATCACTTAATCATTGAATAAAATCCCTAAATCAACCAAAAAACCACTAAAATTGAGTGATTTTTTTCACCGAGTCGCAACCCAGGTCTGGAGAGACCTAAAAGACAAATCAAAATCCGTCATCAGATAATTTACTTGCAATAAGCATTTTTCTTTTATAAACAGAGCACTTATTATCAATGGTTAAGCTATAAACCTAACTATTCCGTAAGAATTTAGAGTCCTTTAACAGACTCAGTCTAAGACCCTAACTGACTTCAGTGATGGAGATCTAGGATAATTCTAATTAATATTTTACTCAAATATTCGCTCCACCTCACAACTATGATGTAAATTATTGGTACTTACGTCTCAGTAAAGATGAAGTTGAAGATAATGATGGCAAATGTAACTAAGCACACACCAACTGCAACGTAGTCAGGCTTCATACCTGATAAATCTGCTCTATCTATAATTAAAAAACAGGAAAAGTACTTCAAATAAGTTAAAATTAGAGATTAACACTTTTATAAACTCAGGAGCAGGAGAAACTAACAGGGGAGGAAACTGATGTTCGTCTCTAGTAGAAAAAAAAAATCAAAGCCATCTGGCGTCACCATCGAAATCACAGAGGTAATTATAAAAACTTAAATAAAGATATTCGCTATATTTATTTTACAACTTTTTTTGCATTCATAACTTAAAAAAACTATATTTTCTAGTGGAAGTAAAGAGCGAAGCTGAGACTTCAACAAAAAACCTGCTTCTTAGCGTGTGTAAGATTTTGTGTAAGTAAGTGTAAGAAACTGACTCACGTTATTCAACATTTTTATAGGATTTTGAGAAACTAGGTCTTTTCTCAAAATACAAAACAATATATTCCCTTTGTATAGAAGAAACATAAACCATTTAGGATGTTTTTAAACAGTAGAAGAACCAAGTATGCTAGAATTGTTTTTATATGATTTGAATTCGCTTGTCCTGTATGACTTGCGGCTTGTTATTTTTAAACAGATACGAAGCAATGGCATCTTGTTAGTGTTCAAATAGTAGACTAAACTCAGAAATCTGCATTATAGCTAGAAATCTACGTATAATAGGAAGAAACAACTGGATTTCTGGAATTTTCCTGGTGGTTTAGTAGTTTTTGGTTTACTAGCTATGGATTTATATTGCTAGCTATAGATTATACGGCTGGTAGGACCATTGATTCACCTTATAAATTAGAACATCCTGTTTGTACGCTCTTATGACTTCACAGTGATTAAAATAAAATTCCTTTGTTTGCTTGAGTTTCCAAGAGAATTAAAGTTGTATACTATAAGTTGTTGATATAATGGTTAGTAAGATCTTGTTGATAACTTTATATACAAAACTTCTAATTTCTGCAGGCAGCGAGAGAACTTTTCTGCTCATTAGTCAAAATCGTGTCCTTTTTGTGGTTTTTGTCTTTTCAGTATAATGCTAGTTTTTCAAAATTCTGCAAATACAGGGAAATATGACAGGCTGATAATCTGAGGTAGTCTTTCAGACATACTTTGTACATATTACGAATCAATAATTTTAGTTTGTTTTATTTTTAGATTTCACTCTTTTTTCCGTCAGATTTTTTTACTTCAAATCCATTTTCACTAGTTTCTACTCTGCTAGTTTTGCTAAAAAAAATTTTTTTTTTTGACATATAAAGATTTCGAAAAAAAAAAAAATCATGGCTCCTGCAACATAATGAATATGCATCTAGGGCCAATTTTTTCGGGAATAATGCCGAATTTTACTGTTTTTGCGTCTAGAAACTTAAAGCAACTGGTAACTAGTTCCTCTATATGTCAGTTTTGACGGTGTAGTTTTTATGAAGATTGTGTCCTTTTATGAGGTGTTTAACCCTTTTTCTTTTGCTAATAAATTTTGGAAGGCAACTTTAAATTTAATGGGTTACATATAGACATTCGGAATCACCATACAAATCTGATCTTTTTTTTATGTATTTCCGGTTTAAGTCTCCAGACTTTTTTTTTATGCATATTTGATCTAGGGTCCTTAAAAACGTTTAGGGTATTAAAGTGTATGTTTAAGGAAATGTTGCGAGAGATGCCGAATACAATCAAAACACAATATGTGCTTAATACGGTTGCCAAAGGGGAATATCAGCAATATATAAGGAACGGCCAAGAGTATTAAGTTGAAACTTTCAAGGTATGTTGGTGAGATGTTGAAGAGCCATTAAAGGGTAGCGAGCTAAAAAAGAGCTCGCCCTTTCTAGGCCCCCCTCTGCTCCATACTAATTGAAATTTGGAATTAAATTTGCCATGTATAAACGTCTTGTCAACGTCTTGTTAAAATTGTTATTTTGTTCAAACTTGCAGAGAAGGTCTAATAAATATAACTTCAGGAATGCCATGCCCCCCACAGCCCCAGGACAGGGACTGTAAATTATGCAATTTGCCTACTGTTTACATGTCAGATTTATCATTAGGAAAGAGGAAATGTTTGATTATGGGTGCATCTGGGCAAGTCAAATAAAACCAAAAGGCACCATATGCCTCCAGTTTAAATTAAAACTTTCAGGGCATGTTGAGGAGGATGTCGAAAAGCGGTTAGAGGGCTGTCAGCCTCCCTTTCTATGCTAAAGGCAAATAGCTATGCCTATGGGGATGGCGTAATACCCCACAGTTTTTGAGAGGGCGGTCAAACACAATTAAAACACACTATATATATGCTGGCTGCTGAAAGAGCTTATCAACAAAATATAAGGAATGCCTGAGGGTATTAAGTTTAAACTTTCAGAGAATGCTGAGAGAGATGTTGAAGAGTGATAAAAAAGCAACCACCCTTCCTTGCCGTTTTTGATGCCCCTCAACACCGATCAAAACTTTGAAATCAATTTTGTTCAAAACAGTCAAAAGGTCTAGTAACTACACATCCGGAGATACAAAGCTCCCCACAGAGCCCCAGGAAAAGGATTTTAAATTATTCATTTCGCCTTTTTTTTATATGCAGGATTTATCATTTGGAAAAGGGGAGATGTTTGATTCTGGGTGTGTTCGAAAAGCCTAAGGCTATTAAGGTAGTAATGGGCAAGAGTCTTAACTTAATACTTTCAGGGCTAATATTGCTACTAATACTGCAGCTGCAACCATACGACTGACTGCACCTGCGACTGTGACTGCTTCCGACTGCTACAACTTGCAACTGTGACTGCGATTACTTGCAACTGCTACTACATCAACTTTCGATTACTTTCAGGTAAAGTTAAGGGGAATGAAGAACAAAGTCAAAATATTTTTCTGTATGCTAATTGTCAGCAACAACTCAGAAATGGCTGTGGGTAATAATCTGAAACTATCAGGGTATGTTGAACAGTGCTGGGAGGACAAATGACCCCTTGTTCTTTTTACGCCCCCTTAGAACTGGTCAAGATTATAAAATAGCCACTTTATTTTTAAATTAGTCAAGAGGTCTAATTACCATGCCTCTGGAACGGATGTTAAAAAAATAAAGTCCACAACATACGTTCTGGTTGTCAAAACGGTATGCACGCAATATCTCAGGAATAGGGGAAGGTGTTAAGATGAAACTTTTGGGGGATGTTCAGCGGGGTATTGACTTTAATTAATATACAACAGTGTGCATTCCGGTTGTCAAAAGGACATACATTAGATGCAAAAAAACAGGTTGGGCTAAGGGTATTTGGTTGAACCTTCCAGGGGATTTTGATCTAAATAAAAAGATTCTGTGTACATCCATCTTGTTAAAATGATGTATACAATACGTAAAATACACCATTTTTTAATTACTTTTTTTCGATTAGATTTTTTGCTTCTTATACTTTTATAGGTTTTTATTCAGGTTATTAATGAATAAAGATTATGATACTCTGTAAGAATAGTTACAGTCAAGACTTAGGCAATCCTCGTCCATTTTGTTGTATAGGACATATAAAAATAAGAAAAGATGAAAAAGGCTGAATAACTGGACAAAATTTTTAAGATAAAGTGTTACATATAAACTTTAAAAATAACCAAAACATTCTTTTTCGTCGACGTGGGTACTACTAAAATGCTTACTGGGGCTTCATTCCAAAGAAACTATTTGGTTTCTAAATTGAATTTAAGTCTGGACATACTTAAGGGAGACTCCTTTAATCTTCCCTTGCTAGTCCCTTGAATAAACTAGAAAATACTGTGTACCAATAAATATCTTTACAGGGATAGTAGAAACCTTTTCACTTTCCGTTTCAATGGAGCTATTCGATTTTGGAATCAAATCCAACTTGACCATATTTAGAGAAAACCCGCTCTAACGCTCCCCTTTGCTAGTCCCAAGGAAAATGAGAAAACCTTAAATGTTTCTGAAAAACATAATATACTCAGAGTACTTACTTTCATCTTTAGCTTTCTTTGACATCATTGCTCTTTCTTTTTCAGCAATATTGTATTCAGTAAAGATTCCAGGTAGAAGAACAATCATATTGAGGACACCGAGACATGCAGCAATCCACGCTGCCGCTGTGTACATGTTGAAGCTTAGATCACCAATTCCCATACTAATCCCTTCACATCCTATGCCTGTCAGTGCAGACTGTATTACTGCAATAAAAGGTATATCATTTAGCTAAGCTAGGATAACTTTCAAAGGGAAGAAGGGGCGTCAATTCATACAAATGTAGAGGGGGACAAAATATACTTGTCTAGATCGAGGGAGGGCGAATTTGTTGATTTTCAACTAGTTTAAACTGAGATACGACAAAAGTTTATCAGGTTTTTGCATTAAATCAGGAGTTAAGCAGGGTTGTGTTTTAGTAGAATTCTCCTAGACTTAGATTATGCTAATGATAAAAGTGTGAGCAATATGAATGAACTTTTAGAGGTTTTGCGAGTTAAGGGTGCTAGAATAGGTTGCAAAATTAATGTCAAAAACACGAAGTCGCTTAGGCTAGGAATAAGTGAAGATGAAAAGTTGACGTTGGGTAACGAAAAGATTGATCAAGTTTATAGCTTCACTTACCTTGGTAGTATTATTAGTGAATAAAATAGATACCTTAAAGACGTTGAAAGCAGAATAGCTAAGGTTCAGGGTGTTTTTTCACCCTGGATAAGGATAAGAAGATAAGACTCTGAAGCAAGATTAGAATATTGGAAGCTACAGTGAGGTCATTGGTCAAAAATGGACCTGAAACGTGGAAGCTCTGAAAAACAGAGGAACATTTGCTATATGTTTTTCAGAGAAATCACCAACGTATTATTTTGGGTACCCGACTGGCTGACCACATTTCAAACAGTAGGCTGTACAGTGTGACTCAATCTCGCTTTCTAAGGCTATAATGAGAGACAGGTTGAAGGGATTGGGGCACTTTCTGAGGATGAAGGATGACAGATTGCAAAAGATTGTCGTTTTCAGCTAACCTTCTAGGGCTAAACAAAAAGCAGGTCATCCCTGGTTGAGGTGAGAAGATGTCATAGAGAAAAATTGAAGGGAAATGGCAACTTTCTTGGAATGTGTAAAAAGGAGGGTTTACGATGAGTTGTTAGTAGAATAAAGAACCATAACACCATTATAAAACTTCCAATATATATTACACTCAACCACTAATTATAGATGTAAACCACTACATATATATATATATATATATATATATATATATATATATATATATATATATATATATATATATGTATATGTATATACATATATATATATATCTATATATATATATATATATATATATATATATATATGTATATATATATGTATGTGTATATATATATATATATATATATATATATATATATATATATATGTATATATATATATATATATATATATATATATATATATATATATATATATATATATATATATATTAATTGGCCTACCACTTTATTGGCATATGTATTCAATAGCTTAATTTCGTGAAAAGTTTTAAACTGCAGAATATTTGCAACTATCAGGTCTTTACCATCTGTAGAATAACTTCATGATCCTCGTTAAAATTGGGTCTTCCGAACAAAGGTCAGTGCTCTTTGGGATCTGGGATCAGAGTAGAATTTATTTTTTTGTGTATTCAAAGCCTTTTAAAGTTCAATTCCAGTACCTTTAAGGTAAAATAAATTAACTTTAAGGAGGTCCTTCATATAAGGATTTGTTCCTTGGAAACGATATCAAATAAAAAAAAATATTTTCTGATAATACTTACTATCAGTTTTCATACTATCATGATCACGATGATTTAATCATTTTACTAAATAAAAAATAGGTTTTCTCAACAGAAAGTAAGGAGCGACATTAAAACTTAAAGCCGACAGAAATTTTTACGTATATGAAGAGGACTGCCATCTCCTCAACACCTCGCTCCTTTTGCTAAAGGTCTTAGTACTTAAAAAAAAACTTATTGTTCTAATTAAAAGACCGTTGTGTTTCAGTATTCCTCTTTAAGGAATTGGGACGCAATGCAAACTTTAGCGTAAAGGGTGAGGTGTTGAGGAGGGGGCACTCCCCTTCATATACATGACAATTTCTGTTAGTTACAAGTTTTAATGTTGCTCTTTATTTTCAGCTGAAAAAAATTGTTTTCATATTTAATTTCTGATCATTTTTTTTCAATAATGCAAGGAAATATGGCCCAACCTCCACGGAGAAATCCCTATCCCCACGGAAATATCCTCTATACAGTTCAATCTTGGTGAAACCGGACGATTACTCTTAACAACTCCACGCGTAAAATTGAGACGGAAAAGTGAAAGCAAGACACATAAATCGAAATTTGTATAGGAATTTTGGCAAATTCCCCCAGTGTATAATTTCTTTTGACAAGTCCACCCACTGGAAATTTGCCTCCCCATGGAAAAGTCCCCCGTGGAAAAACAGCCAGGAAGAAATTTCTCACCAACCTCCGCCCGAAAATGTATGTATACTTCCCAATAACATATACTATGCGTAAACAATGGACAAATTTTATAACTTAAAGACCTTGCCCCTGTAGCTATGGGGGGATCATATTATATCCAAAGGTATAGTTATTGGACCTCCCAACTATGATGAACAAAACGTCTATCTTAAAATTTTGATCAGACAATTTTGGAAAAAGGGGGGCGGGAAGGGGGTCTAGTTGCCCTCCAATCTTTTTGGTCACTTAAAAGAGAACTAGAACATTTAATTTCCGTTCGAATGAGCTCTCTCACAATATTCTAGGAGCAGTTGGAACACGCGTGCGTGATCTTTCTTCTGGTAAAAGATATAAAATTCCGCTTTTTCGCAGATAGGAGCTTGAAACCTCTACAACAGGGTTTTCTGATACGCTGAATCTGATGGTGTGAATTTATTTCGGATTATAAAACTTTTAGGAGATGCTTACCTCTTTCTTTGAAAATCAGGCAAATTTTTCAGGCTCGTAGCGTTTGATGGGTAAATCTAAACTTAATGAAGCTTATATATTTGAAATCAGCATAATAATCTAATTTTTTAATCTAATTCTCTAAAAATTCCTTTTTATAGAGTTTCGATTACTATTGAGCCGGGTCACTCCTTACTTACAGTTCGTTACTACGATCTGTTGGATTTTCTATGGTGATATATTTATTTAAGAACAACAACAATCTACATACAAAAATCAAGATGATTCACCCCCAAACCAAACAGTTGACGTGGGGTGAATCTACACTACTCTACACTACTTTGTTAATTTTCCTAAGCAACGAAATGAGAAATTGGCCGACACCAATTTTAGATACCTTCGCATTTTCTGGGCTACGATATTAGCAAGCTGCTGCCCCGGCTTTAGGTTGGTAGAAGCCCAACCAGGATACCTAATAGTCAACCATGTTTCACCATAAATTCATAAAAGATAAGCTTTTTGAACGTAACAAAATTACCCAGACAATTACATCTTCAATTTTTTAGATAAAAATAAGTTGTATTTTATATTTAAATAAAGCTATGTAAAATTGTTTACTTTCTACCCTGATAAGACATTATTAAAACAAGTCGGTCAGCAAAAAGAGCGAAAGTATATTTTTCACAATATGCTTATGAATAAATTTTACTTCAATATCTTTGTTAAAACTCTTTCTTAAATTTTACAAAATATACTAATCTACTTCAAGAATAATCTGTCAAGAATAATCTACTTCAAGAATATTCAGTCTATTTCCACTTCGTGTTGATTTCTTGGGGGGAGAGAACAGCAGAGAGGAGCTATTTTTAACTAATTTGCAAATTAATTCATTACTTGGTGCATGCTTCTTTATTAAACATTTCCATTATGAAGGAGGGGTCTGGTATTCGTTATTTCTAAGGCTCTTTTTTGAATATTAGTATTAGAATATGTATTTGCCTTCTACTGGAAAATTTAAATGATATGTCACAAAAAATTGTGTTCTGTTCACGTGTTAGTAGTCATGCCCCTCTGCTTTTAAACCAGCCCACAGGGGGTGTGCAATTGGAGCTACTAGGCCCTCAAGACGCTATTACGCGCACCTGAGTCTTACACAATACTACAACGCACTTGTAACGGTAGAGTACACCTGAATGTTACGTAATAAAGAGTGTTTTTTACTTTTGTTGTTACATAGTAGAATTTTTACTTTTGGTTGTTACGTAGCAGGGAATGTTTTCTTTGGGTGAGGTGTAATAGAGAATGTTTATCTGTGTTAAGGATGGCATTACCGTACGTGACTTGGTATATTTATTTGTAATGACGTATTGGCACTACACACGTGGGATTTTACGTCATGGCAGTGCAGAAGTTGGTGTTATGCAATAATGGCGCTTGGGAACTTGCTACAAGTGAATTAGTTCTTCAAGAAACATAATGTAATTTGATTTCTGTCTTCGTAAAACTTGTTATATTTTTATTTCTTTTAGTTGAACTCGTTGCATGTTGATTTTTCTCTTCCTGAAATGTGTACATTGGTTTTTCTCCTCGTAATACTGGTTTCGTTCGTGGAACGTGTTGCGTGCTGATTTTGTTCGTAAAACGTAATATATCTTGGTATTTTTCTTTGTGAAACTTGTTGTATGTTGATATGTTCTTTCGTCAAACTTAATTTATCATGAAATTTTCTTCGTGGAACTTGTTGCATGTTGGTTTTTCCTCGTGAAACATGATTCATGCTGATTTTATTTCATGAAATGTGTTGCAGTTGGATTATTTCTTCAAGAAACTGAATGTATCTTGATTTATGTCTTCGAGAAACTTGTTATTCCTTTATTTGTTCTTCACAAAGCTTGTTGCATGTTGATTTTTCTCTTAGTTAAACTTGTATTAGTTTTGTTCATGGAACCTGTTGCGTGACGATTTTTGTTCATAAAATTTAATGTATCTTGATATCTTTCTTCGTGAAACTTGTTGCATGCTGATTTTTTCTTTATGAACTTTGTTGCATTTGGATTTATTTTTCAAAAAATTTAATGTATCTTGATTTACATCTTCGAGAAACTTGTTATATTTGTATTTCTTCTTCGTGAAACTTCTTGTATGTTGATTTTTCTGTTCGTTTAATTCGTACAATAACTTTTCTCCTGGTGAAAACGGTCTTGTTCGTGGAACTTGCTGCGTACTAATGTCTTTCATAAAACTTAATTTATTTTGATATTTTCCTTCGTGAAAATTGTTGTATATTGATTTATCCTTACGTGAAATTTAATTCATCCTGATATTTTTCTTCGTGAAACTTGTTGCATGTTGATTTTTCTTCAGAAATTAGATGTATGCTGAGTTGTGTTTGTCAAACTTGTTGCATTTGGGTTATTTCTTCAAAAAACATAGTGTGGGTTGATTTATGTCTGGGTTGATTTATGTCTTCAAGAAACTTGTTATATTTTTATTTCTTCTTTCTGGAGCTTGTCGCATGTCGATTTATCACTTCGGAAAACTTGCACGCCCATTTTCCTACATGCTAATAGATGACGCACCATCTAAACTAACCAAACCTACCGTGTGTAGGATATGTCGGTTAGGTTAGCTAACCTAGCCTAGTAGTATGTAAGAAAAAGGTGTTCAAGTTTTGAGAAGTGAAAAATCAATATGCACCAAGTCTCATGAAGAAGAAATAAAAATAAAACAATTTTTTGAAGAAAAAATAAAGATACATTAAGTTTCTGGAAGAAATAATGTACATGCAACAAGTTTCAAGAAGGAAACTCAACATGTACCATGTTTTACAAAGAAAAAACAAGCATTCAATAACTTTTGCGAAGAAAAATATCATGACAAATTAAGTTTCAAGTAAAAATAAATCAGCATACAACAATTTTCACGAAGAAAAATGTCAAAATAAATTAGATTTCACGAACAAAATTCAGCATGCAATCAATGTTCAATGTTTAAGTTTCACAAAGACAAAAATCAAAGTACAATTTGTTTCATGAAGCAGAAAAAAATATAACGAGTTTCTCGAAGACATAAATCATAGTACATCAAGTTTCTTGAAGAAATTATCAACATGCAATAGGTTTCACAAACAAAACCGGTTTCACAAGGAGTAAAATCAATGTAAAAGTTACACGAACAGAAAAATCAACGTATAACAAGTTTCACCAAGAAAAACTAAAAGTGCAACAAGTTTTGCGAGGAAAACATTAACTTGAAACAAATTTCATGAAAAAATAATCCACATGTAACATGTTTCATGAACAAAAATTAACATACAACCAGTTTCACAAAGGGAAAGAAATTAACGTAAAACAAGTTTCACGGAAAAAATGTCATGATAAATTACGTTTCATGAAAGAATAAATCAATACACATCAAGCTTCACGGAGAAAAATATCGAGACAAATTTTTTTACGCGAACAAAAATCAGCACGCAGCAAGTTTCACGAAGAAAATTAGTTTCACGAGGAGAAAAATCAATGTAAAAGATTCACTAAGAGAAAAATCAACATGCAAAAAGTTTCATGCAGAAGAAATAAAAATATAACAAGTTTCTCGAAGACATAAATCAAGATATATTAGTTTTTTGAAGAAATAATCTACATGCAATAAGTTTCATGAAGAAAATTATCTTGAAAAATTAAATTTCACGAAAGAATGAATCGAAATACAAGTTTCACGAAGAAAAATATCTGAACAAAAATCAGTGCGGAACAAGTTCCACAAACAAAACCGGTTTAATGAGGAGAAAAATCAATATAAAACTTTCACGAAGAGAAAACCTACATGCAATATTACACGAAGAAGAACTAAAAGTACATCAAGATTCTCAAACACATAAATCAAGAAACACTAAGATTCTTGAAGAAATTATCTAGATGCAACAAGTTTCACGAACAAAAATATGCATGCATCATGTTTCACGAAGAAAAAATGAACATGCAACAAGTTTCACTAAGAACAATTACATGATAAATTAAGTTTCACGAAACAATAAATCAACATACAACAAGTTTCACGAAGAAAAATTTCAAGATAAATTAATTTTCACGAAAAAAATCATTACGCAACAAGTTCCGAGTACAAACCAGTTTCACGAGGAGAAAATCAGTGCAAAATATTTTACGAAGAGAAAATCAACAAGAGACAGGTTCCATGAAAAAAAAAATGTAACAAGTTTCTCGAAGATATAAATTAAGATGCAATAAGTTTATTAAAGAAATAATCCAGATTTGACATGTTTCACGAAAAAAATATCAAAATAATGGAAAAATAATCCAAATTAATGGAATGTAACAGGCAGGTGCATCTAATAGAGCAATAGAAAGGAGGCATTTTCATTAAGACCTCTCAGAAATAACTCTTAATAACTCTTAATAATAACTCTTAAAATTTAAATTTATCTCTAATAACAAGCTTCCCCTCTGGAATTGCTTGCTAGGGGGTGGGCCTGTCACATATTGCCAGGATGGCGTGAATATGCATAGTCTTGGTTCAATGACAGGCGGCATTTTTATCAAGAACTCTCAGAAACAACTCTTAATATGATTTAAACTTATCTCTAATAACAAGTATCTCCTGTGCAATTGCTTGCTAGAGGGTGGACCGGTCACATATTGTCATGGTGGCGTGAGATTTTCTCAAAGAAACGTGTCATTTTCATTAAAACCAATCATATATAACCGAATGCAACAAATATTTGTCTTTTCTTGCCGGTACTTTTTTTTCTTGAGGGTGCCAGAGGGCCAGTCATAGTGTGGCAGAGTGGTGTGAATTGATATGGTTTATCACGTTTAGAGTGGCTTGCAAAAAGAACAAGCCATTGGATTCAATTCATGATTTATTATGAAAATATATGAAAAATGCCCTTGGAATGATGAAGGGGTTGACAGGGGTTGGCGTGTCCCATCCATAGTGTGACAGGGTGACATGGATTACTTGAACTAGCATGTTCTACAGGTTAAATTTAAGGAGGGAGGTGTTAAAAGAATTTTTGAGGATGGGGGCTGAAATTTAACATCCAGTCAAAGAATCGAGGCATTTTCAACAAGACCTCTCAGAAATAACTCTTGATATGGTTTAAATTTATCTCTAATAACAGGCATCTCTTCTGAAATTGGTTGTTAGGGGGTGGGCCAGCCACATCCTGTCGCGGTGGCGTGAATATGCATAGTTCTGGCCAAAAAAGTGGTATTTTTATTAAAAAGTCTGGAATACCTCTTAATGTGGCTTAAATTTACCTCTAATAGCACCCCTCCCCTTGAAATTGCTTGCTAGGGTGGACCAGTCACAGATTATCACGGTGGTGCGAATATGCATAGTTTTGGCTTAAAGAAACATGGCGTTTTCATTAAAATCTCTCAGAATTACCTGATCATATGGCTTAAATTTACCTCTAATAACAACCCTTCACTCCTACCCCCCTAAAACCGGTTGCTATGCCCCCTACTCTTCTGTGATTCGTGGTTCTTATTTGCTCAAGTTTTATCCTTTATTAGGTTTAAACACACTTTATTTTTCCATTTGTTAATCTTTAACTGCCTTTTCTGTGATTTCATGATTTTACTACGTTTTTTATTAATAAAAGTGATATATACAATAAAAAGCCTTTATTCTTCAGATTTCTTGGTCAAGGACGAATCTCCAATATATTTTCACTAACGCAGTTTAAGCATCTTGTAACCTATGTACATTGGTATGCTCGTTTAAGATTGCCTCTAGTATAAGTGCTAAATTCTGAGTAGTGGAGTGGAAAGCCTTGAAAGAAGAGAAAACACTTTGAAAGAAAAATGAATCCTGAAGAAAAATCTCTCAAAGTATTATGTAACACTCATGTGCGTGCCGTAATTACGCAACACCTCATGTTTGAGCTGGTATCGTATAACATTTCGTGTGTGTGTGCCACCAATATGTAAGACCGACGTGTGTGCCGACTTTACATAACATCCCACGTGTGTGCTGTCACTACGTCATTTTCAATAAATCTACCCAGTAAAGTAAATTTACGTCATCTTTAACACAGGTAAACACTTCCTATTACGTAATACCCAAGGAAAACATTCCCTCTTATGCAACAACTAAAAGTAAACACTCTCTATTATGTAACAACTACTCTCTATTACATCTCTATAAACGCTCTCTATTACATAGCATACAGATGTACCATACTGTTGCGGGTGCGCTATAATATTGTGTAAGACCCAGGGGCAGGTAATAGCGTCTTAAGAGGCTAGTAGTTCCAATTTTACACCCCTATGGGCTGGTTCAAAAGCAGAGGGGCATCATTACTTGTTTTCTTAATCCCAGAAACAAACAAAAACTGTACAATGCTATCGAAGGTTTTTTCATTAGACATTCAATTCCCGTTTCTTTTCTTATTTTTCAACATATGTGGTTGTATAAGCTAAGGTAGTTTCAAAGACCCCACTGCCTTTCCATGAAGATCAATAACAATTTGTATAGGGATAAATTCTTTTATTAGACAGTAAAAAAAATAAACAATCGAAGAATATACTGGATATTCCAATCACTGTACATGCGATTGATGTATTCAGTATATTGTTTGATTGTTTAATACTTTTTTTTCTCTGCCTAATATAAGTATTTATCCCTATTCAAACTATTATTTATTGTGTAAGCTTCCACTTAACCAACTAAAACAATCATATTATATTTTAGAAAGTATTTAGAAAGTATAATTTAAAGCAAATTAAAGACAGTTTAGAACGTAACTTAAGTCGGAAAGTAATTTAGCTGGGAATTCAGCGGGGGTTCAAAGCAAAATATTCGTATTCGACTAAATTTAAAGCTGTTTGATTCCTTGACGTTTCTGACTCGGAATAGGTTAAAGCAAAACAGATGTACGATAGTGGTCGATGAGGAAAACATACAAAAAACTCAACTTACCTGGACCAATCATAAAACCAATAGTTTGAGAAAAGTTCACAATAGATATTCCAGTTGTTCTTTCTGCTTCAGTTGTCGCTTGACTTGCGTAGCTTAGAGAGAGAGCAACAGTAGCTAAAAAGTAAATTTTGACACTAGTTAAACTGACCATGATCAGTCCCTAGATCACATCCCTCCTTCCAAACACTCTGAGACAGTAAAAAAGGACGTAATAAACCTCTCCTTAAAACCAGTTTCATAATAAAAAAAAGTTTCTTTTATTTTTCTCAATCTTTGAAAATACTGTAACTTTCTTGAAAATTCATGAAAATACTTTGCAAATATTGAAAATAGTTAATTTTACAAATGCGAGATACGAGTACTCCTGTCCTCTGTCCACGATGCCCAGTAAGGACGTTTTCTGTTCCACAAATTGAATAACTATCTGATGAAGTCTCTTGTCTGGCTAATATATGTTTTTTTTTTCTAGTTTACAGTTTATCCTATTAAATGAATCATACTAGTAAAATACCATAATTTATTGTGATAGTACAGTGCATAGATTCGTGTCTGAGAATCCTAAAGACAGCAGTTCAAACCTGCTTACTGCAAAGCCTTTTCCTTCTTGTTATGGGGATCCTTGAGGTAGATTAAATAAAGAAAAATATTCAAATGAAATTGAATAGTGACGCAAAATTATAGAACAAACAGAAATTTCTCTATATATGAGGGTGGCTGCCCCCTCTCTTATTAAGCAGAAGTTTTATAGGTCTTTACAAATACTTCCTTATCCAATTAAGCGGCACTTCTATTTGGACATTCGTCTTTAAATATTCTTGACAAGGGGTTATGCCCCAAGGGGCAAAAAATTACCTGTAGAAGAAATTACCCACTTAATATCCTCCTTAGATAGTCCAGTTCTATTTTATACCTCCTCTCCCAATCCCTCTTTTACCCCAGAGTACCACGACTACCAAACGTTCTGATTTGGCAGCCCCACTTCTTTATTTCCTAATCGACTATTAAAAAAACCTGTTTGGACACCTCTTCCACTTGCTTATCACCGCCATAAACTCTACTCCACTCACCTGACATTCCACTTAAGGCAGGACAAACTCGCAAAGAATCTTCCTATACCTCCCATGTTAAACATTTGGAGTTTGCCTGACGTTCCTGAATTAGTGATTTTAGCGGTTTTTATGTCAATAGAAGTAAAAAAATCTGGTGAATATTTTGGCATAATCAAATCTTAAAGCCGACAATTATTTTTTTTATAATTCGAAAATAATTATAAAACCTGTTTCGGGTTTGCATTCTAGATTGCTATGCTTGACATTGTTGTTGTGGGGTATCAAAAAATAGAGCAAAAAATTTTCTATTCATCAATAAGAAACTTTTTTCTATAATATATACCTCCTGGCTGCAGTCCCTTCAAATACTTTACATATTTGTGTTCCGAAATCAAAATTTCCCCTCAAAAGGTTAGATTGAGCTGTAATCGGAGCATCTAAGAATGCAAAAATTACACCAAGGGGCTAACCACTCGGAATGTTCAGGAGCGATTCAGTCAAGCATTATTTAGTTCTAACCTGTTTAAACAGATTCTAGAGAAGAAGTAAGGTGCAGACACCAAACTGCCGGTTAATGAATATATAAGAAAATTGTATTGTATAAATAATTAAGGATAAGCTGCGTCTAATCCTAGAGATAAATTGAACACAGCACAAGGGCCGAAAAAGAAGCAATGGTTTTATTTTAAAAAGATTGATCTATCGTTTTGGTTTAATTAAAATAAATTCAGGACAAATTTATGTATTGTAGTATAAGTACAGTTTTGCATAATCTTCCTACTGAAAAAAGAATTAAAAATATATAAAACAAGCTAATTAATAACTAATGAATGAAACAAAATAACTAATGAACGAAACAAAATGTTCCCAGACTATTTAAATTTGTTATAGCAAGACCCGAGTCTTGCTGTAGAACTACCAAAGCAAACTACAAAAGCAGTCAATGACCAGTCTCAAGTCCAAGGCCTTTCCAAGAAACAATCCAACCCCTTGGTAAATAAACCCCAATAAAAATTACCCATGCTAAAGCAGTCAAATGACCAGTCTCAAGTCCAAGGCCTTTCCAAGAAGCAATTCAATCCCTTAGTAAGTGAACCCCGATAAAAATGGTCAAAACCCTAATAAAGTTCTTATATAGTTCTTGTTATTGACCACAGTAACATGGGAAAAAAAAGAAATATGCGAGGGCTCCATTTGCCAAATGTGCAGGCCCATCGTGAAAAGATGAAATTAAATTATCGGGCTAGAGGCAGACCGCGTTTACCAAAATATATGTTAGAAGACTTAACGGATGCTTCGGTTCACGACGAATCAAGTTCCGAAGGAATTGGAAAATATTCCCCTTTTGTGTTGAAAGTTATCACTTCTGGAAGAAATTTGGGGTCAGACCTTCTAAAAGGCTCACGCTGGATTGTGGATCTGCCTTACCTTTTTGAGAATTACGAAAAGCTCGTGATTCGCCACATGTAAGTTTTTTCTTTGTCTTTCATTTTACGTCATTGATTTACTGCTATCAAAATTATTAGGACGGGGAATTATTCTGGGTTGCAATTAATACAACTTGTACCTTATTAAATCTTGGTAATTGTCTTTTCTGCTATAGAGAAAGAATGTTCGATAACTTTTAAAGATATTTTCATCCCCAAAACAACAGAACGCTCCGACGGTATCTACTTAGGTTGGTTTAATTTCACTATTATAGGTTTTACCAACAATTTAAAGCTTATATAGAATAATCGGCAGTTGTTTCGCTATTTCTTTAGCAATCTCATCTTCGTACTCAAGTTCTGGCTCTTCTCTTGTCATATTTCACGGGTTATCTATCCCATTATTTCCAAATTACGTTTAGACAAGACAAGATTTATTTCTACAAAACGGCTATCACAAGCCCAAAAGGGCCAAATTCACACTTTAGTGTCAATAAAAAATTTAAAAAAATGGTGAATGCCAATCAGTAATAAATATCAAACCAGTTTAAACTCATAAAATTGCAATCAGTAAAAAAGTCAAACCATAAAAAGTCGTAAATTAAAACCGGGAAAACAAATTTAAACAAAATGACAATTTAATTTACCTTGCAAGATTTGTAAAATTTGCAGTTGCAAAATAAGCATTAAAACTACAAGTTAAAAGTGGAGCGATAAGAGCGAAGGGTTAGTAATCTAAAATTTCAAATATGTGAAGGATGAACGTTCTTCTATATCTTTCAGTGGAAACTCTTATTTGGGCAAGAAGGGGGATTTTTGTTGAATTAGAACGTGGGGCAGTGGCGAATGCAGGGGGCACCCTCCCCCTGACATAGTAGTAGATTTGTGGTTGGGACCGCTTGCTCTGGTTCTTTTAGGGACGAATTTTTTTTTATTTGGTTTTTAATAGTCGAGTTTTTAGTAAGTTTTTTGTTATTAAGGCTGTTTCTTTTTGCAAACAAGTTTGAAACAAGGTTTCAGTTACTTTTTGCAGT
The DNA here is from genome assembly GCF_032884065.1 of Artemia franciscana. Lineage (NCBI taxonomy): Eukaryota > Metazoa > Arthropoda > Branchiopoda > Anostraca > Artemiidae > Artemia > Artemia franciscana. The sequence continues at coordinate 55,583,535 of NC_088864.1, forward strand.
CTCTATTAGATTTTTATTAATGACACATGTCCCCAAAAAGTATTTAATTTAAATTTAAGTTTATCAAGGGGATCTGTCCGTATTACCACAAATGCCAACTGGGAGGCGAAAATCTTCATTCGTAAGAAGGGGAGATTTAAAATTCTGACTTAATCCGCTGCTAATAGCAACAATAAGAAAGCATTATATTTCTATTTCTTTGTTCTATTTTTCCTGCTACACCATCAAACAAACTATTACTTAATGTTTAATCAACAATTAGTTCCAAAGAATGTATGATACCAAAATATGGTACTAATTTTTTTTTGACAATACAAAGTTTAAGTAACTCGCTATAGTAGCCAGAAGTGCAAATGCTAAAAATTATGCAGAAAAGATTAAATATATTATTTTTTTGTAGAGGGTGAACAACCTTTTAATTGTGTTTTATGGCGAGGTGGTTCTTATAAACTTACTTTTTTTGTATCAATATTTCTAATTGACTTTAATTTCAATAGAACTCATCAGATTTTATATTAAATTAAAGTCCATGTCCACTACCTACCCACGACTTACAAATTGTTGCAGTTCCCTTTAAATTGCTGGTACTTCTTTGTCCATAAGTTTATCGGAGTAACCTTTCATGTACACCCCCCCCCCCAAAAAAAAAAAAAAAAATCCTAGATCCGCCCCTGACGTGGCGGGTGGGTAAATATTCACTAGGGAAAAGAGAAGTAGCACAAGGGTTATGCACGATATTGTTGGCAAAATAATAAGGAAATTTGTACTCTCATTTCCTTAAGGGTGACTAGATTTGCTCTTCGAAGAAGGGAAATGTAAGGCCCTTTACCCTGTTTGAAAATAATTCTTAGACACGTTTTTTGAACTGCCTCTATTCTGTCCCACAATTCATTGGACATGCCAGAATGGCAAACAGAGAAACAGAAAAAAAAACACAAAAAAATGTATTAATCCAAAAACGTTCAGAAACAAAATGAAAAAAAACCAGTTTTTTAACTGAAAGTAAGGAGTGACATTAAAACTTAAAACAAGCAGAAATTACTCTGTATGTTAAAAGGTTTTCTCCCTTCTCAACGCTCTGCTCCTTACGCTAAAGTTTTTTACTGTTTTAAAAAGTAAACTTGAGAAAACGAGTCAAACTTTAGCGTAAAGAGCAAGGTGTTGAGGGAGGAAAAGCCCCTTTGATATACGGAGTAATTACTGTTCGTTAATTTTGCTCCTTACTTTCAGTTAAAAAACTTCTTTTTATCATTTTATTTCCAACATAAAGCGAACTTACCAGTAGAGGTAATTTCGAACAGTTCGTGGTAACGAACTGTAGTAAGGAGCGATCCGGCTCAATAGTAACCAAAGCTCTAAAAACAGAATTTTGATATCAAGAGTTACATCTCAAGAATCGCACTTTTATGCCGATTTTAAATATGTGAGTTTCATCATCAAGTTTAGTCTTACCCATCAAAAGTTACGAGCCTGAGAAAATTTACCTTATTTTTGAAAATGGGGGAACCCCCCTAAAAGTCATTTAATCTTAAAGAAAGTAACACCATCAGATTCAGCGTATCACAGAACCTTATTGTACAAGTTTCAAGCTCCTATCTACTAGAATGTAGAATTTTGTATATTTTGCCAAAACACAAATCCCAGATGCTTGTTTATTTATTTAATTCTTTTTTCCAAGGGTGATTGTACCGACCCAGTGGTCTTAAAATTTCGAGAGGGCTCATTCAAATGGAAATGAAAAGTTCTAGCGCCCTTTCTAAGTGACCAAACAAATTGGAGGGCACCTAGGCCCCCTCCCACGCTCATTTTTTCCAAACGTCGTCCGATCCAAATCCTGATATAGCCATTTTATTCAGCATAATTGAAAAACCTTATAACTATGTCTTTCAGGACGACTTACTCCCCCAAAGTCCCCATGGGAGAAGCTGCAAGTTAAAAACTTTGATCAGTGTTTGCACATAGTAATGATTATTGGGAAGTGTACAGACGTTTTCAGTGGGATTTTTTGGTTGGAAGGAGGGGTTGAGAAGAGGAGGTTTTGTTGGGGAAACTTTCCATGGAGGAATTTGTCATGGGGAGGAAAATTTTCCATGAATGGCAGGGGGCAGGATTTTCTAGCATGATTTAAAAAAAAACAATGAAAAAATAAATATGAAAAAGTGTTTTCAACTGAAAGTAAGGACCAGCGGTAAAACTTAAAACAAACAAAAAATATTACACATATATGGGGTTCATTTCCTCCTAATCTCTCACTCTTTACGCTAAAGTATTTTTTGGTAATTTCAATTATTTATTCTACGGCCTTTGTGATTCAGGGGTCATTCTTAAGGATATAGGACAAAATTTAAGCTTTAGTGTAATGAGCGAGGTATTGACAAGTAGGCGAGCCCCCCTTACATACGTAATAGATACCTGCGAATATAGAAGTTCGTTAGGTAAGTTAATTCGTAAGTTACGTATATTTTTTACTAATGAAAACCATCGTAAAAAACTAAAAGCTCTAGTTGCCTTTTTAAGTAGCAAAATATTGGAGAGCAGCTGGGCCTCGTTCCCCACTCATTTTTCTCAAAATCGTTCGATCAAAATTATGAGAAAGCCGTTTAGCCAAAAAAAATTAAAATTCAAATTTCGTTTTAATTATTCATCTGCGCAGAGCCGAAATCAAAACATGGATTAACTAAAAAACGTTCAAAAATTAAATAAAAAACGAATTTTTTTCAATGAAAGGAAGGAGTAACATTAAAACTTAAAACGAACAGAAATTACCCAGTATATGAAAGGGGCTGTTCCCTCCTCAACGCCCCGCACTTTACGCTAAAGTTTTTACAGTATTAAACAGTAGAGTTGAGAGAAAGAGTCAAACTTTAGGGTAAAGAGTGGGGCGTTGAGGAGGAAACAGCCTCTTTCATATACGGGATAATTTCTGTTCGTTCTAAGTTTTAATGTTGCTCCTTACTTTCATTTAAAATACTTGTTTTTTTATCTAATCATTAAAAAGTACGGATATAGGTTCTGAAAGAATGTCCGCAAAGGCTTTAAAGGATTTGAGAAATAAACTAGCTAATTTGATCCTCCTAACTCATAAAAGCATATTGGTATTTTTAATCGTACTAATAAGAACTTTGTGAATTACTCGAATAAAAATTTAAATGATAGTTGAGATGCAACTGAATTTGGTGCACGGATTTTTACTTTGAATTTGATTTTAGGGAGTCAAGTGAGACTTAATTTTTCTTGGAATTTGGTTTGTAATTTCCGTTGGAATTTGGTAAATCGACACGGGTCTGTTTAGAGGGCATTTCCTGTCATGCCCCAAAGGATTTTGTAAAGTTTTGAAATATTTGGCTTTCCTGATTGGTAGTTCCAGGACAGTTTTTGGCTTGGTTTCATACATAAATAAAATTGGGTGGTTTAATCTGACAATGAAATGCAACAAACTTTCGGTTAGATCGTATAATTTCCACTTCTCACCCATTTCTAGCTATATTTTATATTTTATTTCATATTTTAACTACCCTACATCGCTCACTACTCTACATACTACCTATCCTTTTTGAAGCTATAGCACTTTCCTTTCTACCAAAACAATAAAATCGCTACTTTACTATTTTATTTCCTCACAACCAATTAGCATTTTATTTACAGGTGCCAAGACATCAATTTGGTTTCAAATATGATGTTTTCTAAAGAACATAGAGCTGGATTGCGCTCAAGACTCATCTTCAAATGCGAATCATGTCATGAGGAAGCCACAATTCACACAGAAAAACCCCTTGCTCCTAGAAGGCTTAAAAAAAGACTCAACGAAAACCGTAGTCAAAAAACGGAAAAGGACTGATTTTGATAGTGTGAATACTATCAGAAAGAAACACAAAACAGAAACAGGAACAGTAAGTGTCAACAAAGAGGTAGTGGTTGGTGCAATAAATGGTGGAATGACTCACGCCCAGGTTCAAGAACTTTTCTCTACCATTGGAATAGATACCCCGTCTCAAAAAGTCTTTACGAAATTTGAGAAAGAAATTTGCGTAGAATTGGAAAAAGTTCTCTATGACTATCTTATCGAAAATGGGAAAACCGAGCGAAGGATGGCACTGGAAGCAGGTGAGAAAATTCACCCAAATGGAGCTGTAGAGACATGTGTTATAGTTGATGGAAGCTGGTTGATGGAAGCTGTTATAGTTGACTCTCAGGCTGTGGAGTGGTGATAGGTTTCTATTCGAAGAAACTCTTAAATCTAGGAATTAGGACCAAATATTGCTGTACTTGCGTGAAATACAGGCATCACGTAAATAGATCTGTTCCTGAACATACATGTTTTATGAACTGGCAGGGGCCCAGTACAGGTATGGAGTCAGATATATTAGTTGACGCATTCCGAATAGCAACATCCATGCACAATCTAAGATATACTCGATTTGTTGCCGACGGCGATTCGATTACCCATTCTGAAATTATAGCAAGGGTACCATATGGTAGAAATATAGCAAAAATTGAGTGTGCTAATCATGCGTGCAAATGCTTGGAAAACAGACTATATAAGAATCAGCATGAAAATGCCGAATGCAGAAGATTTCTTAGTGCTGCAATAATAAAGAAATTGTGTGATTTTGCCAGAAATGCAATTGCATGTGCCACCACAGAGAAGAAAAGCGTGAAGGATCTCATCATTGCGCTGAAGACAATTCCTCTCCTTTTTTCCCGTGGCGACCATAGATTTTGTCCTACACGCTGCTCGTTTTCCGGGAAAGTTCTACAGGTCAATCCTGAAGACACCCCTAGCATACGACGTAAAAACTGTCTGCTAGAAAGCGCCTTTTCACTAATGCTTCCACAAAACTCCCTTCAAAAGAAATCAGGGAGCCAACCGGAGCAGACAAAAACTACGGCTCGAACGCAACTGCTCCGGATCTTGATTGCAGTGCGCTCGAAATTGCAAAAACAGATTTTTTTACTCGTCTCCAATGTACTGCAACAGAAATCCTCAGTATCGAAAAAGCCACTAGGCTTCAGAGAAATTCTATCGATAATAGCTGGATAGAATACAGAAAAAACAGAATTACAGCTTCCGTAGCTGGTGCTGTTTGTAAAAGGCGGTTGAAGACTGTGGGTTCATTAGTTCGGCAGCTGCTGTATCCCAGAAACCACCAAACAAAGGCAATGGAGCATGGTCAGATGTATGAGCCTGTAGCTATTGCAGCTTTTGTAAAGAAAATGGGTTGCATTGTGAACTCTGCTGGGCTTTTCATTCAAAAGGAATATGGGTTTCTAGGGGCCAGTCCGGGCGGGATAGCAATTTTTCCTTCGGGTGAGAAGGCTCTTTTGGAGGTGAAGTGCCCTTTGACAGCAAAAGGGCATACATTGGAAGAGTGGAGAGCGCTTAAAAATATATGTCTTGAAAAGAAAGTTAATAGTGAAATAAAGCTGAAAAGAACACATGACTACTATTACCAAGTTCAAATGCAATTGGAATGTTGTGACATTGATTTTGTATACTTTGTAATATTTTTAGGGGAAGAGGAATTATATTATGAAAAGATTGGTCGTGAACGTGAATTCTGGTCTAACAAAATGCTGCCAAACCTACAAAAATTTTATTTTGAGGCACTGTTACCAGAAATTGTCGACGGAAGGTTGCCAAGAAGTATGGAGATACGAGAACCGTTTATATAAATCCAACTGTGCTAGGTATGGGTAGTTATCATGTGTCATTACAGTCTTATCCGAATACAAATTCAGATATACAAATACTCAAGCAACAATCGAACTTTAGAATATTTTTTAATGAACCCGTATGGATAAGCTAAATAAAAAAAACAAGTTTCTTTAACTGAAAGTAAGGAGCGACATTAAAACTTAAACGATCAGAAATCACTTCGTATATGAAAGGGGCTGCTCCCTCCTCAACGCCCCGCTCTTTACACTAAAGGTTTTTACTGTTTTAAAAAGTAGAATTGAGAGAAAGAGTAAAACTTTAGCGTAAAGAGCGGGGCGTTGAGGAGGAAGCAGCCCCTTTCACATACGAAGTAATTTATATTCGTTTTAAGTTTTAATGTTGCTCCTTGCTTTCAGTTAAAAACATGTCTTTTTTTTATTTAATATCTGAACGTTTTTGAACTAATGCATGTTTTGATTTTGGCTCTCCACAGATGAATAATTAAAACGAAATTTCATATTTATATGGCTTTCTCATAATTTTGATAGAATCACTTTGAGAAAAAAGGAGCAGGGGAGGAGGCTTAGTTGCCCTCCAATGTTTTGGTTACTTAAAAAGGCAACTAGAACTTTTAATATTTTACGAACGTTTTTGCTAGTAAAAGATCTACGTAACTTACGAGTTAGCTTACGTAACGAACTTTTGTATTCTGTTAGTGTTAAATTTTAATGCTGCTCCTTACTTTCAGTTGAAAAAACTGTTTCATATTTATTTTTGTATTGTTCTATTTTGAAATAAGGCTAGAAAATCCTGCGCTCCCTTCATGGAAATTTTCTTCCCCATGACAAATTCCTCCATGGAAAGTTCCCCCAACATAGCCCCCTGTTCTCAACCCCCCCCCCCAACCAAAAATCCTCCTGAAAAAGTCTGTACATTTCCCAATAACCATTACTATATAAACACTGATCAAAGTTTATAACTTGTAGCCCCTTCCACGGGGATTCTGGTGGAATAAGTCGTCCCCAAAGACACAGTTATAAGGTTTTTCGACTATGCTGAATAAAATGGCTATCTCACAATTTTAATCGGGTGACTGTGGGAAAATAATTAGCGTGGGAGGAGGCCTAGGTGCCCTCCAATTTTTTAGATCACTTAAAAAGGGTACTATATACTTCATTTTTTATATATAATTCACTTGTATATAACTTCATTTCCGTTGGAATGAGCCCGCTCGCAACATTCTATGACAACTGGTTCGATATAATCACCCCTGGAAAAAAAATCTATATTTTTGCTGATAGAAGCTTAACACTTCCACGGTAGGGTTCCCTGATAGGCTGATTCGGATGGGTGGAATTTTGGTTTTATTACTTTTATCGGGTGTTTCCCTCTATTTTCTAAAATAAGGCAATTTTTCTTAGACTCGTAATTTTAGATAGGTATCTCATATATTTAAAGTCAGCATTAAAATGCGATTTTGTTCATGTAGCTATTGGTATCAAAAATCCGTTTTTTAGAGTTTTGGTTACTATTGAGCCGGGTCGCTCCTTAGTACAGTTCGTTCGCATGAGGTAAAAACCCGAAAATATGTACTTTTTATTTGTAATTTCCACAGTTTTATACCGCGTCTCCTGGCAAATAATGATGACCAGACCACAGGCACACACGCAGGCGAGGGATTCACCCACCTTAAATTTGTATAATGCTTAATTTTCTCAGCGAAATGTTTAATTTTCCTGTGTTTTCCTGGTATTTCTTTCGTAAGAGTTGAACCCCCCTCCTCCAAAAAAAAATCTCGAATAATAATTTCCCTAATTTTCTCCTCGAATAATAGTTCTTTTCCAAATAAATATTCCTATTTACTTGTCGAATTACGAAGAATGAATATACATTAATCGTAATTTTCAGTGAGAAACCCCTTGAGTTTAATGACGGCAGTGAAATCTGATAACCTTGAGTATTTGTGTGATTTGCCGCGATTGAAAAAGAACTGAACAGGCAGTATAATTTCTGGAGGAGCGTCCGGCCTTAAATCCAAAATTACCTTAATCTGTCCCATTCACGAACATCTTCTTTCGTCCTACAGAGACTCCGCCAATGTTTCTCTCCCTAGCCTACGGTAGGCTACTGCCTTTAAAAAAGAAACTATTTTTTAATTTAAAACATCTTTCTGTTAGAATTATATGTATTCTTAATATTTTTCCCTGGCTGGATGAATTGAAAATAACTTGACTATAATATAATCCAAATTAGCGCTAGTTAAAGCTAAAAGTTAAAATTAGCGCAAGTGGTATTAGTAAAATCTCATCATAAATGAGCAATCCACGGTTCTTGTAGGAAAATTTAAAAAATATAAATGTTTTGCCAAGTTTATGAGGACATAATCTTATCTATAATTAAATATATTTCGTGTTAAGCAAATAAAACAAAGGACAAGGAAAACATTGACTCTATGCAGATGCATCCATTTGCATATATTTGCATAAAAAAATTATAAAGAAAAGCATTCGATTAGCCACGGCTGCAAAAATTTTGATGCGTCACAAAGACATGCATCTCACGTGTAACGTCCATGCGTGTTCTTCTTTTTGTATGAACGGCTAATCGTGGTTGTAATGGTAGCTGCAGCCCAGTAGAGGTTTTAGGTCTCATAATTGGGCGGGGGAAGTTATGGTATACAACAGGAGTGTAAAAACATAAAAATAAAACCAATTTAATTTCAGGTGTCAGAAAAATGAGTGGGGGCATCTCTGCCCCCCTCGCCTAGGCCTAGAGATGCCACTGCTGCAACATAATAAAGTTACCCAAAGAACTATCTTATGTCTGTTACTCACCTGCCGCCATCCCAGTTACAAATCTAGATCCTAACATCCAGTAGCGTCTTGGAGGTGGAATAGCACCTAACATGGCATAAAACACCATTCCAGCTGTAAATAAGAACAGGGTTGCAAAAAGCGGAATTCGAATGGTGCCAAATCTTTTCCCCACATATCCAGCAAGTGGTGATGCAATCAGCTGACCCAAGGGAAAAGAAGCAACTACCCAACCAAAAAAGACTTTGGGCTCGGTAAATGTTGGATCACTGCCATCTAGCTAAAAAATAAACTCATAGATTAACATTTCCTTTTTTTAATTTTTCATTCATTGAATTTAATTAATTCAATTCAGCTTATTTCATTTGGCCAAGGGAAAGAAGCAATGCCCAACCAAGGAAGACTTTGGGCATGTGAAATTTGGATCGCCGCCATTTAGCTGATAAAGCAAACGCAGATAAGAGTATATTCTATTTTTAAATTTATTCCATTAACGAAATTGGCACAATTAAGTTAGGTGAATTCGCAGATTAGTGGCTTTCCAAAAGGAGATATGTCAAAACAATGACATCGCTAATTATATACTCTTTTTTATGGTTAAAGTCATGTTTGTGACATTTCATTATCAGCCCACACCCCCCCCTACACCCCAACACCCGCACATACACTATATAAGTCCAGGCTCTATACAAATCCATCATAAATAAAAATGGTACCATTAGACTCCTTATTTTATGCTTTTTTTTCAATATAACAGACTAGCTGTTACCTTGCCAATCCAACCCCCCTCCCCCCTGATGGCCACACATATAGCCCAAAATATGTACTGCCGTGTAGTTCTTTTCATTGATCGACCCATTTTAAAACCAATTACGCTACGTAGAATTGAGATATCCAGTTTAGTTTGAGTGATTATACTCATATGCACACAAAACACTATTTTTAATGAGTAAAAACGTGAATAATAGAAAAAAGCATGATAATTTGATTAATACAAATATACTGCATATTTTAAAGCAAGAGTTTCAATGTGTTAGTATTTTTCAGTTTGATTGCGCGTGCATCTTAAGGTTATACATTGGACCATCAGAGGACTGAGGACTATTTGTCACAAACGCAACTTTAACCATAAAAAGAGCAGAAAACTAGCAAAGTAAAAATGCTTCTTTTTTGTTCTAGCAAAAAATATTTTTTTGTCCTTCTGGTGAGCCGCTATTCGGCAACTTTACCTTAAATTTAGTCAATAAGTTTGATCTGAAGAAAAGAAGCAACTCCGCAACAAAAAAAAAAAAACATTATGCTCGGTGAAATTTGAATCACTACCATCTAGCGAAAAAAAGAACAAAACAAAAAAAGAGTATTGTTATATTCACTTGGAAATGTGAACTCCGTTTGGTAGAAATAAGTAATTAAATCGTTTATTTACTTTATTATAGACAGAGGTATTTTGAACAGCTATTTCATTGTCAGTTTTTCTTTAAAGACAGCAACAATATTTCTTACCAAAAAAGTTCGATGCTGTCTTTAAAGAAAAGCTGATAGTGGTATAGTTAATTGAAACATGTCTGTCTATAACAAAGGAGTTGTTTGACTTGATTATAATATATTAAAATTTAAGAAAAGGCTCATTATCGAGTAAAAGATATACCCAGGATTTTCAAGATTCCAAAACTCTATAGCACGCTGACAAGTAGACCTTCCACAACATCACCACAAAAACTGCCAGATTCGGCATATACAGAGTGTGAAATAGTAAAGGAGTAGAAAGGGGAAAAACAAACCGTAAATTGCATGATCCTCATGCAAAATAAACCATCAACTTCAGCGTATTTTATAAACCTCCAACAGAAGTTACAGCCATCTATCTAAAAAAAATACAGAATTTCACATTTGCTTGAGAAGAATGGCCTAGAATATACTTTTTTGCAGTTTGTGCTGTTACTTCTTCTTGTTACATGATAGTATTTGGGTGCACACAATCAGTTTTCTGCAGCTTGTTTATTTGCCCTTTTTGTCCATCATTTCGTGCAAATTGCCCTATTCTAGCTTCAAATACACATTGTCAAATAGCCGTCAACGACGAAATCTGTCTTGCCCAAGTATGTCTAGTTACATCTTTTTATAAAATAAAGCAAAGAATAATGGTAACTTATAAGAGCGGAAACTAATGCATCAACGCCATCTAACATTTCGTGACCCCTTGGCATTTTTCGATCTTTGGTAATAATTTTTCTGTCAGGAAATGAGATCAGCCACTTATTGTGACAAGTCTGGGCGCCAAACGAAGCTATATTGCTTATTTCCAAAAGTACATACTGCGTTGGGCACAACTTTTCCGAGTGCATAGGTTTATAGAATCAATACTAGTGATTCTGATTTGCTCAAGTCCAGTTTTCCAGTGCATCTTAGAAATAAAATGCTTAGAAATATCCGGTTTTTCGAAGTTTTGCAATAATAAGAATCGAAAGATGGCCAATAACTTTCAGGCTAGGCAGCAATCAAGCAGCAAGAAATGTCACTTTTTATTTACAGAAGAGGGGAAAGAACTCAAAATTTAGATTTTTTTATATTCTTCAAGGTAAATCTTTGTTAAATTCTTCTGACCTGCTTCGGACGGGAATCAATGTTAGGCTTATACTAGGATTCCGAATTGAATTCGAGTCCTAAAGATGAGTTTATCTCTTAGTTACCTCAATTGTTCATGAATGGGAAAATTTTAGGCTGGAATTTCCAGATCCTGGAATTTGAAAAACCTAGTTTCAGTTTAGTTTTCGGCTCAATTGGGAAATTGGGTTAAGGCCTGTCAGGCACACAGCATTTCTTCCCTCTTGAAAGGACAGAGGAGTATAGCCTAGGGTAGTTTAATATGGCAGTAATTTAAGCTGAATTGCTGCTAATTCAACCGAGACTACAATTTTCATTTCTATTAAACAAATTCCTGTTGTCTTTTAGAAGAAAAAAAATCCATGTTCCTTACTGAGTATAGGCCAAACCACCCCCACAGCACCCAAAACCCCAGGGCCTGTCTCTGAATATTTTTTTAGGTGAGAAATCGCATCTGTGTATTAGACAAGTTCAGAAAATCATTATCTCTTGTGCTGTTGTTGGGGACTTTAGTTGTGATACTAATTTTTCTGAATCATCCGTATCACTTCAAGCTTCTATTCTCCGCAGTATTTTTTCTGATTAGCGGCTTTTGCTGCCAAAAACTAAAAATTTCATATATATTCACACTTCATCTCACATATCAAATTTAGATCATGTGGTTACTTCGATTTATTTTCTAGTTTCTGTGGTTAACATAATATCTAACTACCAATTATCGGACCACCTTCCCATAGCAGCAACTTTTAGACTAGATTTAACACATGCACCAATGAACCAAGATGCGCCCAGGCTTAAGTGGTTTCCAAAGATTGACTGGGATAAGATTCATTTGCACCTATATCAAGAGGTTCTCGATTCTATTTTGCAAGAAATTCACATCCCTTTCTAGCTTCTTCAGAAATCTTGCCTTACTGTTGAAACTAGGATACGGATTCCTCTTGATTTTTGTTTTACTAAGTTTTACCACGTTCTGAGATGTGCCGAAAAGTAGCAGTTCCAATTCAAAAAATACGCATTGGCGCTCTAGTCCCTGATTGGTAAAAAAACGCAAAACTCTCCCGTGTGAAGCGTGCTCCCGTGTGAAGCTTTGGTTTTCTATTTGGAAAGATAATGATCGTCCTAGGTTGGGTGTTTTGAATGATATTCACCTCTATACAAGAAATGTTTCGCAAATTCGATAGCTCGTCACCCTGCAGGCATTGCTGATTCATATTCGCTTAGATTTTCTGCTCCCCTCAATTCCATTTGGAAATCCCTTGCTCTCCCAAACACCACATCCTGGAATACTTCTAAAGCTTCTGATATCCCCTTGACTGAGTGAAAAACCCATTTTCCGAATGAATTCACCACACCAGATCCAACTTTAAAATCTAAATATGAATCCGAACTTGATGAACTTCTATCCGTTTACCCACAGTCTCACCAAGTTGTTACAATACAAGCCATAATAACCGTAGTCTCCAAGCGGAAACGGAAAGCTTCGTTTGGTACAGATAATATTAGTGCATTTCATATTACCCTTAAACCCCTTTGCTCATGTCACACATACGATTTCTCATGCAGATGATTTTTGACGCTTTTACAGTACCGTCTCCTCTTTGCATTGGCGATCTGGATCCTATCCCCAAGAAAGGCAAATCTAAAATTCAGCATTCGACTTTTAGTCCTATAATAACCTTTTCTACAACTGTAAACTGTTTGAGCTGCTTTTTGTTGATGAGTTAAAGGAGAAATGGGGCGTTCCGCCACACCAGTTTGGTTTTCAGAATACAATACATTGATGCTCTTAGTATCGTAGCTAATGTCCTAATGGAGGCTGAACTGGCCCAAAAAATTCTCATTTTAGTCGCAGACGACGTTAGGCGGGCATTTGACTCATTGACACACGGATCCACGCTCCTTCATACGACAAAAAGAAGAGTTCACTCCTCTGATATTGATACCTTGAGAAATTTATATTCACGTCTTAGAGTACGCATTAAAATTATAAATCCATTTAACTTGCCGGTTTCCAATTCACCTATTCTAAAATGTGCTCCACGAAATAGACTTTCTTGTCCCAGTAGCCTACCGAATGATCTGAATTGTTTTGTTTCTGTTTGTAAACAGTAACATATAAGCAGATGGTGTTGAGAATCATTTTTGTCGACTTTAGCTCCAGTTCCCACTCTATATAGTGGTCATGTGTTCAATGTCAACGCCCTTTCCCAAGTTGATTAGTAAGCAAATATGCATCACTGTTATTTCTTTCGTTTTGTATGACAGTTTTGCTGTGGAAGATAATTCGTCTTCTAGAGCTTGTATATTCGTCGTTTTTGCCCAGCAGTGTTTATGAGCAAATTGTCCTATTCACGCTTCAAATAAACGCATCGCATTTTATCTTTTTGAAATTTACTGTTTCCTCCTTGAATACACGAAATTATATAATTTATTTTTAGTCGCAAGAAAATAACAGCGAGGGTTTTCTACATATTTAAGAAAAAGATATCATTTGTTTGTCTTTTACTCATCTATTGAAAATATAGTTACTATCTTATCTGATGAAAGAGAATAGACCTGTCTTTCAAAAATTCATTTAATACAGAAGGATTAAGTAAAAGTTCGTAAAATACATTTTGACTCTTACGAAAATTTTCAGAAAAGATTACGAATTCTTAGAAAAGCTGGTTTAATACAGGTGGGGACCGAAAATTCTACAGGTTATGAAGGACACATAATCAAAGAAATTGTTAAATATTTTCAATACCATTTTTGAAGGGAAAACACATTTACAAAGTACATCTTTATGAACATGTTCCATCAGAAGTTTCTTGCGTAAGCGAAATTGGAATGGAAATGCATTATTTTATTATTATAGAAGAACCTTTTCTCGCAAAACATCTTTCTCAAACTTTTCCACCAATATTTTCGCACCTTTAAGAACACGACCAAGGATAGCTGTGATTTAGCCCCAGGAGTCATTTTTTATTGGCCCCTGTAAAAAAAACATGTTCTCCAGGATTGCTGCATACTTAATCGGTTTTATCTTTTCTAATTAAATAAAAAAACTGCTTAAAATGAACTTAAGAATGAAATAACTTAAACATAGAACTTAAAATGAAAAATGCATAAGTAACATACCTGGACAAAGCGTCAAGCTTCTGTGAAGCCCAGCCCGCGACGACCCCGTCTTTCCCGCTTTCAATTGGCTGGGAGAACAATAAAGTAAGTGTTTGTTTAAAGTAAATGGAGGAGGTCAAAGAAATGGAAATCCAAGAATAGGAAGCCCAAATTGAAGCAGGACAGGTTTCACTGATAAATCTGACTAAAAAACAGTAATAAACAAAACAAGCCACTGGAGATAATGAGAGCCAAGGATCAGTCAGCAGCAAAAATATTTATTGAAGATGAAAGAGGTCTACTCATCAATTGGTCTTTCTCCCACACAATGAAGGAGATCCCTCGGCCTATATCAATTGAAGCCTCCAGAGATGGAGATCCAATATTCAAAAATATAAAAAAGGAATGCGGGCTGTGTTCTAAGCGATTATGACAAGTAACCATTAAAACCCCATTACCGAGGCCAGGCAATCGCCCCCTCCCTTATTGCTTTTCACTTTATTTTTCAGGAAAAAAAAACCTATTAGTAAGATAATAAGAACTGATAAAATCTTAATTTTTCTAGTTATCCAATGGCAAGGAAAGGGGTCCCTAACAAAAACTGCTAAAAATGTTTCCTGATATTTAGACAGAAATAAGAAAAGGTATGTGCTTTCTTTCATTCCTTTATCCTTAATTTTCCAACTGTATTTTTGAAGCTTCCTAAATAAATAGTATGTCTACCTGAATAATGATCAATCCAAGCTAAAGAGGAGGACAAGAAAATTGCTAAGTATAATAATAGTTCTAAGAGAAGGATGAAAAGTAGGAGGGAATAAAGTTTCTCACTATCCGGCCTTCTGAAAAAAGAATATTATCAAATAATTAATAGTCAATAATACTTTTATTTACTTATGGAAATTATGAATAGTCTATTTTCTTATCCATTTATTGAGAATCAAACCAACTTAGAGCAAGACGAATCACATAACAACGAAAAAAACATTATGTAAAAGGAAACTAGCAAAAAAAGAATATAAAATTACAAAATACAAAACGAAACATTAGATAGATTTTTAATTTATTATCCACAACATTTACTTTGATTTCTCTTTTTTATTACTTTTACCGATGTTAGCAATCATCAACTTTAAAGTCAAAATTGGGAATGCTAAGGATTGCCTGCCATGCTTTAGAAGAAATGTTTTTTGAAGCTTTTATTGAAAGTTCCTTATCCTAGCGGTGCTCAAATTGATATTTCATATTCTTCGTTAAAGTATTAAGTCAAATCTATTTCATAATTTTAATTTATTACCTATTATTTCAGCCTCCCCCTCCTCTCAAGTACTTAACAAAAGTACGACACAAAATAAATAGACTTACTTGAAGAAGGTACGGAAAGACACCGGTTAGTACTATAGAGAAACCAAGACTGAAACTGAATGCTGTAATGTAAACGACTAGTAGGGATATTCTTCTTTTTCTTTTATCTTCTGGTGTCTCTAAAACATATTGAGGCTCGTCGGTTTCCCTAGAATAGAAAGATTATGTTTCTAATTGCATATTAAACATTGGTAGTATGCCTAATCAAATGAATTATATGTTCATATCTTTTCTATTAGAACTTGGTTAGCACCTTTTCTGATTCTTGCTAAAACAGAAACAGCTAAAAGCGGTAATTAAAAAACGGAACAGAAAAAAAGGAAATATGTTGCTGTGTTACTGTTTATTTTACCGAACAAAATAGACGACCTGTTTGAAAAAAAATCTTTTTTAACAAATATATCCGTTTTTTCTAGTTTTTTAGGCTTATCAGAGCAAAGTGAACATTTACTAATATAAATTAACAAAAAAAAGACTAAATATACAGAAAAGACGAAATATGCAACAAGACAAAATATACAAAAAACCACATGAATAAAAGTTTATCACTTCAAAACATATGAAGTTCAAGTGACTTTGCAGTAATCCGTGAGCACTGCTTTCGCGTAATGTACCCAGCAATACTAAATACACTCTCACTGGTTACTGAGATTGCAGGCATTGCTAGATGCATGCTTGCAATTTCACTTAACTCCAGGTAAGTGGAAAAACTGTCTGTTCAAAATTCAAACGGATCAGAATTATTTTTTCATGATGTTCATCTCTCACTCAAGCAAACTGGAATTTTTTCCGCATATTCCTTAATAATAATTGCTGCTACGCAGGCAGGGCTTATATGTTTGCAATTTGAAGAATCCATCTGAAGCCCAATCGTGCTGTGAAACTTAGCAAACAAGCTACCTCCTGTATCTGGAGTCCATGATGTATTTTCGTCCCTGCCTTGATAGGAGCGACGACTATTGAGAAAGAATCTGAGTTCAATTGGAATTGAGCGAGTTCCTCTGGACTTCTCCCCTAGGAAATGAACAGCTAGAATAGTGAAGAGTTGGACTGACGAGCTGAATCTCTGTCTAAATTGCTCTTTTTTTCGTAAGTTACAGGTTCCAAAAAGCCAGCTAATGTGAAGAAAAGCATATCAAACTTAAGACTAGCCCAAAAATATCTCATGAGCTGAACAGCTAATAATTTCCTTCAGGTCCATGACTGAATCAACCAGGGTATTTGTATTTGGAGTCTGACAAAACAACTGAAGTCCTTTAACCATCAACACAACTTTACTTGCCGAAACATAATTATACCTCTAGCTACTAATATATTCTTATTTTTCTTTTGACTTATTTTTCATTGACAGAACTCAAACTTTCTTACTTTTTTTTTAGCTATTTTTCATCTGAGGACTGAAATAACAAAAAAAAAGCATTGTGCTTAATAAGTCATCATTTGTCCGTCATTAACTAGTGAGGGTGGACACCGACCGATCGAAAAAGAAATACTATTCAAAGAGGAGGAAAAATAATTTTTTCCGGTTTTGGGCATCACAGATTGAACCAGCCAGTTTTTTTTGCGCATTTGTCTTAAATGATATTTTTTCTGTCGATTCTACACATCAAGTTTCAAGCCGATCAGAGACAAAACAAATTTACAGTTCATTCTTGGGCATACGGAGTCACTTGGCCAAATATAGACACATAATTTGTTTCTTCTTTAGGTATCCACTTGACCAAACGACTTGTAGGTGTGATTTCGAAACTGATTGGGGCCAAACAATTTTCAGGCCTTTTTGGAGGTGCCATGAGCCTGTTGGTATTAATGGATCAAAAACACGCTAGGCATAGCAAACTCCTTTCAGTGTAGGCTGAACGAAATTACTAATGGGTCTTTATGACCATGGAACCTCAGACACAAGTTTCAAACCAATTGGACACAATTTTTTTTTCAAAGGAATGATTTCTGATCAGATAGAAATTCATACTTTTAACCTATTTTTGTATCCGTGTTTAGGCTAGACAGTATTTTCTTTTAATTTGTTATTGTACATCCGTTTTTTTGATCCAAGTAATTATCAAAAAATAACTTTAATTCCGATCGAATAACAAGTTTAATTGTATTTTAGGGAGCCTGTGTCTCCAAACCACTTTTTTTTCTCTTGCAATGGTGTCAATTCAAAGAAATGCATCGGGGAACTGCATTTTTTAAAATCTAGGGGGAATTTTTCACTGAAAATACCATAAAAACCCATCTTATCAATGAAAGTGTCCGAAAAAAGGATTTTTCAAAATCCAAGGATGTGAACAAACTTTGGGGTGGAGCAAATGCCCCGACCCTCTGTCCATAGTCCCTATCACTGATACTTGGCCTAGGGACTTCAAGATTAAGTGTCAAACTAATCAGGTACGAAAAAGACTGTCAACATATTTCCAGCCCCGTCGCGCCCTTCTCTTCCTCACAAAATTTGACTCCAACTAACCAGTGAGTATTCTCTGAAAATTTCAAGGCGATCGGACAAAAAAGCTTTGACACCTATTTTTGAGTGCTTTATTTTCCCTCTTTCGTTTTTCGAGTGCTGGGGTTGTTCTCGTTCAATTATCCATGGATATGGGCTAGAAACTAATAAGTAAAGACAATTTTTTAGCCTATTTTTTGTCCTGATTTTCTGGGTAAGGGCTGTAGCCCCAATCCGAATTTGTTTTCAAGGAACAAGGTCTTCTTGGCCCATGGACTACGTTCATAAGTTTTAAACCGACAAGAGACAAATAGATTTTTGTACTGTTCTTGGGCCCCTTAAAAAAAACTTCCTACCCCTTTCCCTATAGAAATTTGACACTCTTTATTGCAGAGAGCAATACCTGATAGTTTTAAGCCTGTTTGACAGAAAAAAGAATTGAGCTTTTTTTTTTCAAACCACATTTCTGGGCAATTTCATGTTTCTTATTTGTTTGTTTTTTGTTTATAGGGGCACAAAACAGAGCCCAAGGAATTGATGATATAAATTGCTAGCTGATGATAAATATAAATTGCTAGCTGATGAGAAAAATTACCCACTTCGGGTCCCAATTTCTGGGAGGACATGCACCAAATGAAATTTTTTCTGTATATTATGGTTGCCCTGGCCCAAGGACTTATAAATATTAATCGATCAAAAAAACAATTTTTTACCCTTGTCCTCCTGTTTCTGCATTAGTGTCACTTAGCCCAAATATTCTGCTTAAAAAAATGGACAAGTCTTTGGGTAGATACAACTGATTTAGCTACTATCATGTACGTATGTAAAGGCCCTATTATTTTGGGAAGAATTTTTTTGTGGCCCATTTCTTTTGTGGCAAAACCACTGAGCTTTATTCTCAAATTTGTTTATTATAAATATAGTATTATATACATACACATATATCACATATATATATATATATATATATATATATATATATATATATATATATATATATATATATATATATATATATATATATGTATATATATATATATATATATATATATATATATATATATATATATATATATATATATATATATATATATATTTATATATATATATATATATATATATATATATATATATATATATATATATATATATATATATATATATATATATATATATATATATATATATCGGAATTGCAAACTCACTCATGTTTTGTACTGGATTTTTCATCATCACTACTGTCTCCATCGTATGACTTGTTTTCAAAATGAGGGGGTGTTTCCCCCAAGGTGTAAGACTTGCCCATTACAACTATGAAGACTGACAAGGATGGTTCGATGTTTAGATAAAGATTCTCAAAAAGTAAAGATAAGACGGATCTGAGTAAACAAAGACGAGTGATTTATGATGGGACTATGACAAAAACTAGACATCATATTTATCTCTTTTAAGAAATTTCGTCGTAATGTATTTAAGTATTATTATAAAAATAACAAAGGGATGAATATTCTTCTTGTGAGTGTCTAACACTTTCATATATGGGGTTCTTATTAAAGGGGACAGCACAGTAGGGGCAGTACGGTGGAGTAAAGACAGACAAAATGAGATAATTTATTTAAATCGAATCTTTACTCATAAGAATTTTGAATAATTAATTACATATACTTAAAAAAACAATTATTGAACCATCTAAAAAAAGGGAAAAAATGCTGAGAATATTAATGGCAAAGAGATTTTACATTGATTGCAAATTAATACTTTGGTTCCAGGCTCTTGCAGACAAAGTTGTGTTAGAGCGAGTGTATGACGAAGAAACAGACAAACAAACGACAAAACTATATGACAAAAAAAAAAAAAAAAAAAAAACAACAACAGACAAACAAATGGTGGGACACAGGATTTCAGCTTCAAGTCAAGCTAATTTAAATGAAGCTATTGTCCAAAACCAACGTTTTACTTTTCTTCTTTTTACATACAATTGTACCCTTACGCGCCTATTATTGACCAATATTTTAAGGGAATTCGAGGCTATCAAGAGATTCTTCAAAATAAGATGTCAGCCAACCGTCTTAAAGACAAAAGTTACTAGCCATCATTGAAAGACACTAAGAATCGCTTTTAATCGATAAAATCAATAAGTTTGATTCTAAATCAAACAGTTCGTGGCAACGAACTATAGTAAGGAGCCACCCGGCTCAATAGTAACCGAAATTCTCACTAGCAACAAAATCATATTTTGATGCTGATTTTAAATATATAACTTTCATTAAGTTTAGTTTTACCCTTCAAAAGTTCCGAGCCTGAGAAAATTTACATTATTTCAGAAAATGGGGGAAACACCCCTTAAAAGTCATAGAATCTTAACGAAAATCTCACCGTCAGATTCGGCGTATTAGAAAACACTAATGTGGAAGTTTCAAGCTCCTATCTACAAAAATATGGAATTTTGTATTTTTTGCCAGAAGACAGATCACGGATGCGTGTTTATTAGTTTGTTTGTTTGTGTTGTTTTTTCCCAGGTATTATTGCATCGACCCAGTGGTCCTAGAATGTCGCGAAAGGGCTCATTCTATCGGAAATTAAAAGTTCTAGTGCACTTTCTAAGCGACAAAAAAATTGGAAGTTTTTTTTCAAAAAACGCTCATTTTTTCCAAAAGTCACCTGATCAAAATTTTGAGATAGCCATTTTATTCAGCATAGTCAAAAAACCAAATAACTATGTCTATGGGGACGACTTACTCCCTCACAGTGTCCTTGGGAGGGGCTACAAGTTACAAACTTTGACCAGTGTTTACATATAGTAATGGTTATTGGGAAGTGTACAGACGTTCTAAGAGGGATTTTTTGGTTGGGTTGGGGTGGGGTTTTAGGGGATTGGGTTACGTGCAAGGATCTGTCCATGGACGAATTTGTCATGGGAAAAGAGAATTTCAATGAGGAGGACGCAGGATTTTCTAGTATTATTTAAAAAACAATGAAAAAATAAATATGAAAAAGTTTTTTCAACTGAAAGTAAGGAGCAGCATTAAACCTTAAAACGAGCAGAAATTATTACGCATACGAGGGGTTGACCTCCTCCTAATACTTCGCTCTTTACGCTAAAGTGTTTTCAGTAATTGCGATTATTTATTCTACAGGCTTATGTGATCAAGGGTCATTCTTAAGGAATTGGGACAAAATTTAAGCTTCAGTGTAAAGAGTGAGGTATTGACGAGGGTGCGAACCCCTTCATATACGTAATACAAACATACGAATATAGAAGGTGGTCACTTAAGATAATTCGTAAGTTACGTACATTTCTTACTAATAAAAAAATTCGTAAAAAAATAAAACTTCTAGTTTCCTTTTTAAGTAACCGAAAAATTGGAAGGCGACTAAGCTTCCTCCCCCGCTCCTTTTTTCTCAAAATCGTCCGATCAAAACTGTGAGAAAACCATTTAGCCAAAACAAAACAAAAATATGCAAATTTCGTTTTTATTACTCATGTGCGGAGAGCCAAAATCAAAACATGTATTAATTCAAAATATGTTCAGATTTTAAATAAAAAAAACAAGTTTTTTTCTAACTGAAAGTAAGAAACGACATTAAAACTTAAAACGAACAGAAATTACTCCGTATATGAAAGGGGTTGTTCCCTCCTCAACGCCCCCCTCTTTACGTCAAAATTTTTTTCTGTTTTAAAAAGTAGAGTTGAGAGAAAGACGGTCTACATGCGGCATAGTACATAGTACAGAGTGCACTGTACATAGTGCATAGTACAGAGCAATCAGAATTGAAAAACAATCAGAAATAAGACCAAAAACGTGTCATTTTTTCAAATGAAAGTATATTAAGTAGAATTTTTCAGGTGGAATCATCCGCAAGAAATTTTCTGGAGGGAATTTGCAGCGAGGATCGAATTGTTCGTGGGTAATTTTCTGGGTAGAGGCTTTTACGTGGGGATGAAATTTCCATTTATTTTTGGTTGGGGGGGGGAGATTTTTCATAGACTGGGAAGTGGATTTCCCAGCACTGTTTGAAAACCGGTCAGAAATTAAATAGAAAACAAGGTGTTTTTTATTTAATATGATAACAGAGTTGCTTTTAAGGTAAGCTTTTGAAACTGATTCGGAAGCTTTATTGGGGAAGGCTGATTTATTTAGCTTAAGTAGCGCTGCATTTTCAATTTTTATATTATTCAAATGGAAACTTAGCTTGATTCCCTTCAAATCAATTAGAAGGAGGCAGTATACTGCACCTAAGTAGGGCCGTACGCAAAAAGAGGGTTCCCAGGGCCCAGCCCCCCGAAATCCTAAGTTGTTTCTAATGTCTGGGCACTTCTTATTTTTACATTGATAATCACCTCAAAAATCAATTGCTAATTGGAGGTTGTCCCTAAGCCTCTCTTAATGAGACAGCACGTTAGTACTAAGGAAAAAATTTGGGTAGAAAACTGAAAATTACGTTAAATCATATACTTGGACAAACTGAGGGGGCAGAGGCTACCCCTTGCGATCCCCTGGATCACAATTCTACCTGATTAACTGATGCTCTTGGAAAATAAATGGAAAATGTGTACTAAAAATTCATTCTTTATCATCTCAGAGCAACGGTGGTTTTGGTCTTATGGAATATAATTTGTGCGGCAAAAATAATGTGCTTAAGTGAACTTACAGTTTCTGCTATTTGCTGTTTCATAGGGAAAGTTTTTTTTCCAAAAGGGACAAAAATAAAATCAGACAAAACTTAGGAGACCCTCATTCGTTTTTTAATATTTACAAGCCCATAAAGCTAATCAATTTCCAAAGGACCCACTACTGCGTTGTGGTGGATTTTATTCTTAAGCAGGTTATTATGCGCTCTTGATATTTTACTAAAAAAAATTTAAAATCTTTTTAAAAAAACTTATAGAAAAGATACTAAAAAAAAAAACTTTGAAAGAATCCTAAGGAAGTAAAGAGCGAGGTTAAAATCAAAATAGGAAGATCAGAAATAACCCTAAATAGTCACTAAAGCAGAGTTTTAAGTAGGCAGTAAAGAGTCAATTAAATTCAAACGTCATTAGATGGTGCTATTAGTAGGAGGTGATGGAGGGGACATAGAAATCGATTGCGTTCGTTTTAAGCTTTAACATCGATTTTTTGCTTTCGTTTGAAACAATATCTTATTTATTCTATCAATCGTAGAAAACCGAGCAGCTTAAGATACAGCTTTTATGTTAGAGTTATGTTAAAGATATAGCTTGTGCAATTTATAGGTAGACGGGGAAAAGTGCGGGATAAAATGCAAACCACACTTATAGGATAATGCCTTTTTCAGAGATGCCAATGTTGTTATTAGCGTTGATTTCTGAAGAATAATTAGCTTTTCTTTTTAAGAATAAAAATTAATAGATTTTCAGTATTATGAGAACAAAAAAGCACATTATTTATTTTTCGATTTTGGCCTTCCTTAACGTAAGGCGTACGCCAAACAATAAAAGAAAGACAACTGTCGTATAATTTCGTGTTAAAAAGTATACTTCAATTCAATTGGATTATTCTTGTGGCGCATTTTTGCAAGCCAAATATACTGTTCCTAATTTCTTGAGCGAAAAATGTCCCCACCTGTTTTAAAACCGTACTTCTAATACTAAGCGACAAATCGAAACCAACAAACAAATAGAATTTGTAGAGAGACAAATAACTGCATCTTTTCAAGGTTTAGTTGGGTTTTTTTTACTGACTTTATTAATAAATATATTTCTAACTCTTTATAATGTATATAACTATGAATATAACTAATATATATAAATATAAATATATAACTCTTTATAATGTACATGGAAAAACCTATGTTTTCCTAGCATTACAAAAAAACAGAAGTTTTTTTTAAACATACAAAGAAACAACATAAAAATAAATGAAATACAAATGCATCAAACTCCTTCACATCATCACTTTTTACATATTTTGCTGACATTATTTGTTAATAAACTCTCTGTTTATCTGTGCTTCAGTTAAAATTTTTGGTTTACAATTCAATTTAATGTTGTCAGTTAACGGTGATAAATAATTTTATATTAGTGTACAAGGTAATTATGCCTAAAACAAAGTAGATCAAATTTTCACGCATAGTTAGTCGGTATTGGAAGAAACTCCCAAGGTCTATACAATTTAGGGCTTCTGCTTGATTCCCCGAAAATTCTCCCCAGAAAATCCCTTTGTGGACAATACCCCCCTTGTGAACAATTCTTCCCAGTCGACAAAGGGCATGCAAAATTTAGGAGCCAAAGGAGAATAAAGGGATTTCTATTCTTACTTCTGGAATGTAAAGATGGGATTCTGTCCAAAATGCATGTAGGGTGTATGATGTAGAATATACCGTATTTTTCATTGTTACATTTTTATTTCTTATAATTTTTTGTGTGTTTAGAGAATACTGCCGAGATATCATAGAAAGCTAAGATAAAGCTGAAAAAAAAATGCTTATTTATTTGAAATAACGAGTTCTCTTCGTTTTAAATTTGCTTGGAGCTCTGACTTGCAGTTTGACTCCTTGGTACTTCAGTCAAATTAAAGGTACACTGGACCGGAAAATCATCCGAATACGGGAATAGTTACTCTTATTTCTTAGTCCCGGCCTATATTTCTGTGTACTTCCATCATACAGCAACCCTTCTACAGTTGCCACTGATTTCATGTTTCCCAAGTTATTTCCTTTAACATTTATCTTATCCTACGTTTATAGCTTAATCCCTAAAAGGCAAAAAAAGAAATAAAAGAAATAAATATATAAAAATAATTAGGCCTACTGCAGAATATTCTACACCATGTATTTTACCGATATTATTAGTAGAGATTTTCCAACATCTTTTCTTTTCTTCAGTATTTTTCCCTGTCATACTTTCCCTTTGGTTGCTCAAATTTACGCTTAGAGGGAATTTTCTGGGGGATATTCGTCCTGTGGGCAATTTTTCTTGGGAGGATTTTGTCCAGAGGGAATTTCTCCAGAAATTGTCAACAAATCTGAAATTTTCAGATGGAGGTTGGAGTTATACGTATAATTTTCCGCACGAGGAACATCATAAATATTCCTAAAGGTGAGCTCATGGACAGAGATTACATTTAGCAAAATGTTTGTAAAATAGCAAAATCTTTGATGGATCTTCTTAAACGCAAAATTAGCGGTAAGTATTTTATTTCAACAATGATATAGCACCCTAAAATACCTGTGTTTCTATCTTTTTCAAATATTGAAATTTGTTAAAAGTAGGACAGTTTCAAATTGTTATTTGATTTTACAGATATATTTTACCATGTATTTTACCGATATTATAAGTAGAAATTTTCCAACATCGTTATTTTCTTCATTATTGTTCCCTGTCATACTTTCCCTTTGGTTGCTCAAGTTTACGCTTAGAGGGAATTTTCTGGGGGATATTCGTCCAGTGGGCAATTTTTCTTGGGAGGATTTTGTCCAGAGGGAATTTCTCCAGAAATTGTCAACAAATCTGAGATTTTCAGATGGAGGTCGGAGTTATGCGTATAATTTTCCGCACGAGGAATATCATAAATATTCCTAAAGGTGAGCTTATGGACAGAGATTACATTTAGCAAAATATTTGTAAAATAGCAAAATCTTTGATGGATCTTCTTAAACGCAAAATTAGCGGTAAGTATTTTATTTCAACAATGATATAGCACCCTAAAATACCTGTGTTTCTATCTTTTTCAAATATTGAAATTTATTAAAAGTAGGACAGTTTCAAATTGTTATTTGATTTTACAGATATATTTTACCATGTATTTTACCGATATTATAAGTAGAAATTTTCCAACATCGTTATTTTCTTCATTATTGTTCCCTGTCATACTTTCCCTTTGGTTGCTCAAGTTTACGCTTAGAGGGAATTTTCTGGGGGATATTCGTCCAGTGGGCAATTTTTCTTGGGAGGATTTTGTCCAGAGGGAATTTCTCCAGAAATTGTCAACAAATCTGAGATTTTCAGATGGAGGTCGGAGTTATGCGTATAATTTTCCGCACGAGGAATATCATAAATATTCCTAAAGGTGAGCTTATGGACAGAGATTACATTTAGCAAAATATTTGTAAAATAGCAAAATCTTTGATGGATCTTCTTAAACGCAAAATTAGCGGTAAGTATTTTATTTCAAAAATGATATAGCACCCTACTATGTATTCAAGTGTCAACAATACCTGTGTTTCTATCGTTTTCAGATTTATGAAATTTATTAAAAGTAGGACAGTTTCAAATTGTTATTTAATTTTACCGATATATTTTACCATATATTTTACCGATATTATAAGCAGAAATTTTCCAACATCGTTATTTTCTTCATTATTGTTCCCTGTCATACTTTCCCTTTGGTTGCTCAAGTTTACGCTTAGAGGGAATTTTCTGGGGGGGATATTCGTCCCCAGTAGGCATTTTTTCTGGGGAGGATTTTGCCCAGAGGGAATTTCTTCAGAAATTGTCAACAAATCTGAAATTTTCAGATGGGGGTCGGAGTTATGCGTATAATTTTCCGCACGAGGAATACCATAAATGTTCCTAAAGGTGAGCTTATGGACAGAGATTACATTTAGCAAAATCTTTGTAAAATAGCAAAATCTTTGATGGATCTTCTTAAATGCAAAATTAGCGGTAAGTATTTTATTTCAACAATGATATAGCACTCTACTATGTATTCAAGTGTCAACAATACCTGTGTTTCTATCGTTTTCAAATTTATGAAATTTATTAAAAGTAGGACAGTTTCAAATTGTTATTTAATTTTACCGATATATTTTACCATATATTTTACCGATATTATAAGTAGAAATTTTCCAACGTCATTATTTTCTTCATTATTGTTCCCTGTCATACTTTCCCTTTGGTTGCTCAAGTTTACGCTTAGAGGGAATTTTCTGGGGGATATTCGTCCCCAGTAGGTATTTTTTCTAGGGAAGATTTTGCCCAGAGGGAATTTCTTCAGAAATTGTCAACAAATCTGAAATTTTCAGATGGGGGTCGGAGTTATGCGTATAATTTTCCGCACGAGGAATATCATAAATATTCCTAAAGGTGAGCTTATGGACAGAGATTACATTTAGCAAAATGTTTGTAAAATAGCAAAATCTTTGATGGATCTTCTTAAACGCAAAATTAGTGGTAAATATTTCATTTGAACAATGATATAGCACCCTACTATGTATTCAAGTGTCAACAATACCTGTGTTTCTATCGTTTTCAAATTTATGAAATTTATCAAAAGTAGGACAGTTTCAAATTGTTATTTAATTGCCTAAGCTCTGGTGAGAAAATAGCATCTAAACCCTTTTGATTGTAAACCTCACACCTCGCTTGAGGCTTTGAAATTTGAGGGACGAAAGAACAGCAAGCACTATAGCAAGTACCCATCCTAGAACCCAGATGAAATAAAAATAAATCTTACCAAATATACAGTCTTTCAATAGTCATTTTGATAATCTACTAAAACCGTCACTAATGTTTGACTAACTGATACTTACTAATTTTTGCTGAAGCACGTCCGCTGTTTCTGCCTTTTCATCTCGCCGTTAGTACTATTAGTATAAACTCTGTTTAAGATTGCCGTTTTATTTGCTGAGTTCATTTTATTATAACACTCAAAACAACCAGATTTTAGGAGCGATATAGTTGGGAGTTTCCAACTGTTTGGCAGTAAACATAAACTTTGCAAGATAGAACAGTTAGCAGTTTCAAGGCAAGACACACTCGAGGTTTTAAAGTATTTTGCAGTGTCAACTAAAACTTAAGATGTTACCCTTGAAACAGTTCATGGCAATTAACAGTAAGTAAGTGACTCGTGCTAAAAAAACCGAAACGCCGAAAAAAGAGAGTGTGGTAAAAATACATGCAGAAAAAGAACTGACTTCTCATGATAGGTCTAAATGTTTTAAATTCATTAAGTTTAAAGTTACCCATGAAACTTTGCGATCCTAAAAAAATTAGGTTTATTTTCGAAAAAGAAGAAAATGCTTCAAAAATATGAAAAACCTTGATGAAAATAAACTATTAAATTCAGCATATCAGTGAACCCTAACGCAGAGGTTTCAAGCGTCAGTCGACACACAAACATGACGTCAGTAGACAGACACATAGACAAACAACTTATTTATATATATATATATATATATATATATATATATATATATATATATATATATATATATATATATATATATATATATATATATATATATATATATATATATATATATATATATATACATACATATATATACATATATATACATCTACCAAAATGTGGTTGTTTTCTGAGAAGGACGATCACGGATGTTTGTTTATTTATTGTTGTTTTTGCAGTAGTGGCTGGATAAGTATATACCAATATGGTCCTGAAATATACGAAAAAGCCTTATCAGACCAAAAAAAGAAAGTTCTATTGCCCTTTCTAGGTAAGAAAAAAAATGTGCCAGAGCAAAGTGGCATTTTCTGTAGTTTTTGGTGCAAAACAACAATGTTGGCCAAAACACGGTCAAAAAGCTATCGAATGAATATTCTGTGAGAACCAGTTGATTTAAAATTACCAGAAAGTTATATTTCGAGTTTGCCGGTTTCCGAGGCGGCAATAACGTGCGCTGGCACATACGTTCATAACGATGCGGGTGGCCCACACAAAGCAAAGGGTTAATGGAAACGTTTGTTTTAAAGTTTCACTTGAATGATTAATATTCAGAAGTGTATGAAGACAGTGGACTCCAGGGTGAAAATTGAAAAGATACTTTTCCAGAAGCAGTAAAATACTAAACAGGAGAGTTGAAATTTGACAATGTAGAAGATGGATGGAATAATTTTAGAAAAATAATTTTTGGAGGTGGTGATGGTGTCACACGGAAGAAAGTTAGGAAGGCAGAATATTAGCGATAATTCTTTGGGTTAAGTGGGTTGTGGGTGTAACTGAACCAAGTGAACCCCAAGCAACTGAACCCCTGTAACTAAACCACCATTCAACTGAACCCCTGTGCAAGTGAACCCTCGTGTAACTCTACTACCAGGTAACTGAACCCCACTTAACTAAAACCCTATTCAACTAAACCCTTTTCAACTGATCCCCCTTTTTAACTGAACCTCCATGCAACTAAACCACAGTGCAACTGAACCACCATATAACTGAACTACCGTGCAAGTGAACCACTGTTGAGCTGAACCCTCGTGTAACATAATCTTCGAACAACTGAACTCAGTTTTTCAGTATTCTAACAATTGGAGGAAATATCAGTTAGTAAAACACAAGTTAGGATTTTCACATGTTCAACCTTGTTGGAATTGTTTGCTTCTTAAAGTCATGACATAAATGCCTGTCAAGATCATTCATAAGAAAGATTTGTTTTATATTTGCAGAAAAAAAGAAGATCGAATGTCAGAAACCATTAAAGCTGACTTATTTCTCCTTTTTTATGTCTGTTAATGGTGGTTCCTTTTGCCTTGTCAGTCAACAGATGGCAGCAGTAGGGATTCTAATATGAACCTGTTAATAATTCCCTTCACGACTGAATTTTGATAAATTTCTCACTTTATATGTCTCTACCTCTAAACACTTGAGATGTAGAAAATGTATCGTCACCTATGGCTGAAAATGAATGGATGGCAGTAGTAGGAATGTGACCGTACGAAATATTTGAAAATTCTGTAATTCACGCTTGTGTCAGGCTTTAAAAAAATTTAAAGGAGCAACAGTTCAAAAGATTATTTCTTGATTTTTTCTGCTTGATTCACTTTGAATTGGCTCTCACACTGCTGATTACAAACGAACTAACACACAAAAATAACCTGTTCACCTTTAACAAAGAAGAAAATAATGACCAGCACACATATACCACTTTCATTTTCTCATGCCAAAACAAACAACAAAATACTGTTTGCTAACTTAAAAATCAATTATATTTTGAATAAATGCAGAACAGAAGTTGAACAGTTCTCTTCTTTGAAAAATTCAGAACTGAAGTGTAACTTTTTTTTCTCTTCTTTGGAAGAATCCTGAACAGAAATTGATGGCTGCACTTGGGGTAATAAAAAAAGATTTCCATCTATGACTGTAAATGAATAGATGGTAGCAGTAGAAATTTTAATATGAGCCAGTTAATAATCCCTTCAGGTCTGTATCTTAGTAAATTCCCACTTAATATGTCTCTAACTCTAAACACTTGAGTTAATCAAGACGTGTCATTATCTATGACTAAAAATGAATTGATAACAGCAGTGGGAATGTGACCGAATGAATTATTTGGAAATCCTGTTATTGACGCTCACGTGTCTCTGACTTAAAAAAAAATCTAAAGTAGCTAGACTTCACAAGATTCTTTTATTCACTATGAATTGACTCTCATACTGTTGATTACAGATAAACTAGCACACAAAAAATATTCTCTTCGCCTTTAACGAAAAAAAAAGAAATGACCAGCGTACACATACTACTTCCATTTCTTATTCTAAAAATATCAGTGGAATGTCGTTAAGAAGAAAAATGTGTTCCATTGTCTAAAAAAAAGAAACAACGTGATGTAAAGGAAAATTTTTTATTGCAATAATGATACATAAAATATAACGCCTTATTGATATCTTTGAATAAAATTGTCCTTAGTCTAACGTCCTCTCGTTTAAGAGCAGTACGTTCTTCTTGTGACACTATAGGTTTGGAGGTATATCTTAGTGGTCGCAGACGATAGCTATAGTTTGACTATAGCTTCTTAATCCCATGTATCGGTAACAAACGTCATACCCTAAAGTGAAAGCAGATGGTTTCACTTGAAGGTTTCCCATATCAACTCCTTGAACAAAAGGACACGTTTCGAAATGTGTTCTGCGTTCATCCATAGCCACATCACCCTCTTCGGAGTTTCTAACCACACAAGCACAAGAAGCACATTGAACCTGGTCACTGTGACCAAAGAAAGTATCCTACTTTTGTATCCTTAGTCTAACATCCTCTCGCTTAAGACCAGTACATTTTTCTTGTGACAGTAAGGGTCAGGAGATATATCTTGGTGGTTGCAAAAGAAAATTAATATAGTTTTGACTATAGCTTATTGATCCGATGTATCAGTCACAAATGTAAGAGCTTCCAGTTAAAGCAGAAGGTTTCACTAGAATGTTTCCCACGTGAACTCCTTGAACAAAAGGAGATGTTTCTATTGTCTTCTATGTTCATTTACAGCCTCATTCCTCTCTTCCTAGTTTCCAGCCACACCTGTACAAAAAGCACAATGAACCTGGTCACTGCAACCAACAAAAATGAATCCAACTTTTGCAATTTCTTTCGTATAAATTAAGTCCTTTGACCACCTTCCATTAAACGTCCTTAGTCTAACATCCTCTCTTTTAAGAGCAGTACGTTCTTCTTGTTACAATAAAGGTTGTGAGGCATGTCTTGGCGGTTGCAGAAGAAATTTAATATCGTTTTGACTATAGCTTTTTAACCCCATGTATCCTTCACAAATGTCATAGCCTCCAGTTAAAGCAGGAGTTTTCACTGGAATGTTTTCCCCATAGACTTTTTGAACAAAAGGACATGTTTCAAAGTATCTTATGTGTTCATCTATAGGTACATCACCCTCCTTCCAGTGTCCAACCACACTTGCACAAAAATCACACTGAACCTGGTCACTCTGGCCAACAAAAAAGAATCCACCTCAAGTACACCCCTTGTGAGTCTGGTAGTAGTATCTGTGTCTGAAACTTCCTGCTCTTGCATCTCTGACTTTTGAATAGATATTCTAAATGGTGGAGCGGCTAGTGGGCCCTAAAAATAGAAAATATAAAAAAGTAATTTAATGAAATAGTTTCATTGAAAGAATCGCACGTATAATTTTACATGCTATTAACCTCACCATAAAAAATTAAATATATCCAATCCGCTCCAAATATAATTCATCCTGTTTTATCTTGACTTGGCACTTATTTCATTTCGGGGTCATACACGACTGTTAACCTGATTATACCTAAGAGCTAATCACATATTTCATTTATTGCTATTATTCTGTTCAATGATTGTATCTGTTGGTAAACTACCTATGATACTCTTATGGTCACTAATGCTTTGCTTTTCGTTGAATTGTCTTTAATTTCATTAGCGATAGTATATACTAATGCCATTTTTATTTAACTGGCGATTTCATTGTCTATTACAATACTATTTTTACACGGATAAAAGTTTTGATACGTACACAGGATGTGGCTTATAATATTGGGCGAGCAGTTGACCCTTCTTTTTCTTCTTTTCGGTTGAATGCTAATACCAGAAATATAGCGATAGAATCCATCAACAGATAATGTGTTACCAGAACCATAAGCCAGAGGTTTCCCCTCGTCATCAACTATTAGTTTCCAGCTTGCATTCTTTTTGAGCGCTATCATTTCTAGAAATGTTCCTGTAGCGTATCCATCGTCATAAGTATTGAATTTTCGGTAGTCCAAAGGAATCTAATCTCTCATTGTCATGACAATGCACATACATTTTCAATAGTATTACTACTAGTACTTGTTTCACAGTTCAAACATTTTTCCTTGTCAACATTCAATGCTACGACAACTTTATAATGAACAATCACTTTTCTGGAAATATTTGATCTTCTATTTTTTAAAGTAAGATGCAACTGTTTATCCTTGGGTGTTCGCAAAAAAGGATAAACCAAGTGCTATCGGTAACCAACCACAAAGTACCACGGGGGCAGCCACATAGAAAAAAAATCATGTTAAAGAAAAATTACGTAATGATGTATGTCAAACTTTAATACATTGCGCCAGCGATATCTCAATTGAATAATTTTATAAGACATTCCTGAGGATCAATGTACTCTTGAAATACATGATAAGATTATGAAAATATTTGAAAATAAGTATTTTTTATTTTCAAATTTTTAACTTTTTTTATTTGAAGTTTTTAGTCACCATACCTACGTTGATAGACCTGGTGAAGCTTTGAACACTTTATGTTATTAATATTATCATAAAAAATTTGAATGTTTTGAATCCACTACAAAAAAAAAATTCATCATGTTTTATCTCGACATGGCACCTATTTCATTTCGAGGTCTTACACAACTTTTAGCATGGTTGTACCTACAAGCAAATTACACATATTGTCATTGTTGTTATTCGGTTCAATGATGGTATCTTTTGGTAAACTACCAATGATACTATTAACGGTCACTAATGTTTTGCTTTTCATTGAATCGTCTCTAATTTTCTTTGTGATACTATCAGCCACTGCCCTTTTTATTTTGCCTAGAATTTATTGTCTATTACCACATTATTATTACACTGGTAACAGTTCCAGTGCGTGGACAAGATATGGCATAGGATACTGGTAGAAAAGTGTGCTTCTCTTCTTTTTACCTTCTGTTGAATGACAATACCAGAAAAGTGGCGATATGAGGTTATCAATGGCTAAAGTGTTACAACAAGCACTATCAAGGAGCTGTCCCACGACATCAACTATTATTTTTATGTTTGCATTCTCTTTGAGCGGTTTTCTCTTCTTTGGGAAAATATTATATGTGTGACTTATGAGAAATTCCCCCTCACCTGCCTCCGAAACCTGATAAATTCCCACTTACCTACCTCTGAATCTTGATAAATTCCCGCTTCATATGTCTTTAACACTAAAAAGATCCGATTCATCTCTCTCAGACTATATTAAAAAATCTTTTTCGCCTGTTTCACACTCTAGTACATCACTTGAGAAAGTGGCAGTAGTGTCTGTGTCTGGCTTAATCTTGATAAATCTCCCTCTTCATTTCTTCCAGACTTGCAGGCACTTGGTCAAGCTAATAGTTTTCCAAATGTTCAGTTAAATGACACGGGTCAACGGTTGAAATAAGTATTACTCTCTTATTAGACAAATAATTGTGTTCTAGCTTTTAGAAAGGCTCGTCCACGTAAAAAAACCTTACTCCCTTATTTCAGACTCCTCTATTTCAGTACATTAATATTTCATTACTCGGCTATTTGAGTACACCGCTTGTGAAACTGGTAGTAGTACCTATGTATGACTGAATCTTGGTAAATTTCCCACTTCATGTTTCTAACTCTAAAAAGAGTCCAATTCACCTCTCTCTGACCTTAAAAAAATTCGATGTTCAAAAAAAATTCATCCCAAAAAATTATGTCCCAAAGAAAAGCAAAATATCACTACAAACATTATTTTTCTTATAGAAAAATCACAAGTGACATATTTATATCATATTTATTTTGTGTTTTTAAAATATCCCATGCTTTTTTATAAGTATATTTAGTTTGATTTTAAGAAATGAAAAAAGTTAAAAAATTCGAAAGTTCAAAAAACGAAGTAAAATAACGGCACTGCAGGCATTATTTTTCAACTAGAAAAATCTAGACTGAGATATTTATATCATCTTCATTTTTGTATTTTTAAAATATCACAAGTGAATTTTATAAGTATATGTGATTTAAGACATGGATTAAATGGATTAGATGTGTCCGAAAGAAAAAAATGTCAATGCAAACATTATTTTTCTAATAGAAAAATCGTAAATGAAATGTTTGTATCATCTTCATTTTATATGTTTAAAATACCAAGCGATTTGTTCTAATTATATTTAGTTTTATTTTAAGAAGTGGAAATAATTGAAAAAATTAAAAGTTAAAAAAACTAAGTGAAAAACAGCACTACAACATTATTTTCTACTAGAAAATCTAGACTGACACATTAATATCAACTTCATTTTATATTTTTAAAATACCAGTTGATTTTTTTTAAGTATATTTAGTTTTATTTTAAGACATGAAAATACTTGAAAAAATTTAAAAAGTTCAAAAAAACTAAGTAAAGAAACAGCTCTACAACATTCTTTTTCTACAAAAAAAAAATCTTGACTGACACATTGATATCATCTTCATTTTATGTTTTTAAAATACAACGTGATTTTTTTGAAGTATATTTAGTTTTATTTTAAGACATGAAAATTGTTAAAAATTACACAATTTCAAAAAAGTCAAAAAACAGTAATACAACATTCATTTTCTACTAGAAAAAGTTAAAAAAAGTAAAAAAACAGTACTACAACATTCTTTTTCTACTAGAAAAAGTCTAGACTGACACATTAATATCATATTTATTTTTTTGTTTTTAAAATATCACAAGTGAATTTTATTTTTTTGTAAGTAAATTTAATTTGAATTAGGATTGATAAAAAGTTATAAAATTTCAGTTAAAAAGGTCTGTCCCAAAGAAAAATATGCCACTACAAACATTATTTTTCTAATATAAAAATCACAACTGACATATATATCATCTTCATTTTGTATTTTTGAAATCTCAAGTGATTTTTTGCTATATGTATATTTAGTTTGATTTTGAAACGTGAAACAAAAATGTAAAAATTTGAAAGTTACAAAAACTGATTAAAAAAACGGTACTACAAATATTATTTTTCTAATAGAAAAAATCACCACTGACAAACTTATATCATCTTCATTTTATACTTTTTAAATATCACAGATGAATTTTCTTTTGTTTTAAGTTGATTTAATATGGTTTTAAGCTATAGAAAAAAGTTGACAGAAATTTCAGTTAAAAAAAAATCTAGGTCCAAAAAATGTTCGTAATCAAAAATAATAAAGATTCGCCTTAAGGGCTAAGATCGCAAACTACCCGAAGGCAGTTTTTATGCACTCTATATTTTCATAATGCTCTTTACCGTCCCATGAAGGTGCAAGTTCAAGGCATTTCATGGGTTTAATTCAGAAGTTCAAGAATGGCTAGTAGGGAGGAGCATTTTCTAAACTAAAGTTGATATAGGATATACAAGCACATTCAACATATTTTTAATATAAATTCAATTGGGTGTGGTCTAATAATTTCAATTGTGTGAACGTATTAATAAGATACTACTCATTCACTTAATCGGCCTATAAAAAGGCCGTTGAGCAGGGATGGGGGAACGAGAGAGTTAAAACATCTACTCCATATCACCACTCATTATCCACTTGTTCACTTCATTATCCACCGATCTGGATGATGGAGCTAGACGGCATAATAGTAAAATATTGCACTGACATGCCAATAAATTGAAGGAGAGCAGTCAATCTGGACTTGTCCCGGTTAAAGATAGGTATGGGGGCACAATTATTGATAATGAAAATGTTAAAGAGATAAGGAGAGAGCACTTTGTGAATGCCCTAAGCCGGGATAGAGTTACAAGAAAAGATATAGAGGAAAATGGAAAAGTTTGTGAAACTTTTTTTTGTGAATATTAATAAAATGATTTATGATTGATTGATAAGGTGATATGTGAGAGATTTTTTTGTCAAACACAGAAAAGGCTCATAAAACCCAGATTAAGAAGTGTTTATAGATTTGGTGGCCTATAAAAAGGTCGTTGTGTAGGGATTGGGGAATAAGAGAGTTTAAAAATCTGCTCATTATCACCAATCATTATCCACTTGGTGTGGTCCCGATTTGTACCACTGATTTCGCTCTTCTTCTTCTTCCGGGAATGTCTTATAAACAAGTTCCGAGAAGGAATTTGTCTAGGAACCCATGCGTTAGAAAGTCAGATCTTGTGCTCGGGGTTATTTATTCTATATGGATATGTGGGACAGCTGAAATCTTCCAAATTGAATATGGGAATGTTTGACATGCACTTGTCAATTGAAAGTTTATCAGTGGGTGCATTTCCCTTAGATATAGGGCTACCACTCCAAGAAACTTATTTATTTCTTTGACTTCCTCTTGAACAGTATTTAGCACCTTCCTACCTTAACTGAAGGGGGGAATCACTCGCTTATAAAGCCCCAGTCTGCTCATATGGCGTAAATTTGTACTCCACAAGTCTCTGTTGTAAGCATGCATAATATGTTTGACATACTATTGATAGCAGGACATCTTACTATAGTCCGTATTCAGTAATAAAAATGCACACTCGAAAATTACCCCACACAAGGAATTCTTTAAACCACTGTATTCACAATAAAAAAACAAACATCTTTGAAACTTCTCTTATACCTTGAGTCAACTGATAAATTGTCTGTAGTTACAATCTTATATACGGACTTGAGCTTCATATTAAAACCAAAATCAAAAGTAATTAAATTCTCACCCAATCAGATAAGCAATTACAGAGGGCAACCATTTCCAATCAGAAGCAATCAGCACACTCATTTGAAAGTAATTAGGCCACAAGCAAATCCATGCGACACTGCGAGGGGATACTCACTCTGTTTGAAAGGTGCCTTAGAGGTAGTGGCTATAAGCAGCACGCAAAAGATTAAAATGGCTAGGACGCAGTCTGTGGACGAAGGATGACAAATAGCCGAGGACTGTCCTTTTCGGCCAACCTTCTTGGCCTAAACAGAGAGCAGGCTGTCCTCTGTTGGGGTGGGAGGATGTCGTAAGGAAACAAAAGGGAAATATGAACTTCCTGGGAGGGTGTAAAGAGGGAAGACTTGAATAGACTGGGATCTATGAGGAACGTGCTTAGCTGTGTTGGCTTCAGGTTGCTTGATACCACCGAGAGTTTTTAGTAGTAGTAGTAAATTGATTCCTTTGAAGCTTGATAAAGTTGTACCATGAGGCGCATATAATTGCACCTCAGGTACTATGGATGAGGTTCAATGGACCTTTCTGAAGAGAGGGAGGAGTTTAATCGCAGCTTCAAGAAGAGCGCTTTTATACGCAAATATTCCAACTCTCTATGAGTCCCTAAATAAATATGAGAGAAGATTTAGATAGATGGTGCGGGATGTACAGATCAATCTCTAATCTCCTTTCATTCCTGAAAAGTTTTCCAGCTGTAGCTTCCATATTATTACAGCGATATATGGTAAGGTCAAAGATTACATTCATATGCATACCATTACAAAAGAGGCTTGCACCGACATTTCAATAGAAATATTTGTCTTTTCATCATTTATATAATTTTTTTTTTACCCGGTGGCACAACCTCTGGTCCCCGCACCATCGTCCATATGGTATTTCTATTCAAAAAAGATGTGTTCAAAAAACTCACCTTGAAAAACAGGGGAATGGAACTGATGACCCAGTAGTTCAAATTTTGGATATCTGATATCTTCCTCCTAATATTCGTTAAAAATATAGTAGACTCCCTTTAATTTAATAGATGCTTGAATCAAACAGTTTGTAGTAACAAACTGTAAGTAAAGACGAATTTTTGTCGATAAAAACCCAAACTTTAAAGAACAGAGCTTTAATTACAATATATGGACAAACAAATGTATTCTTTATGCTAATTTGAATAGGTATTGATTTTAATCATATCTCATCATCGCTATTTGTATATTAAAATGTACGTTATTTTAAGGTAAGATTACGTAAAAAAATGTACATATTGTTGTACAAATATATATATATATATGGATAGGCAATAGGGCTTGCTTTTACTGAATGGTCACAAGCTGACCTCTTTTTCATTAAGTTGAAAATGAAATATTTTGGACAATTAGACTATTTCAAAGACCAAATGCACAAAACGAGCTTCTTTTTGGAGCACTGCTCTATAGAGAGAGAGAGAGAGAAGGATTTATTTATTAAACAGATAATAAACAAAAAATGTTTATTACCTCCCCTAAAAAGCAAAGTTCGTCCGAGGGGGAGATAGAGAAAACGAAATACATAAAATAAGAGAACACTAGGCCACCGACAACACTAATACCACCACACTCAACTATAAATATGAAAAAAAAAACATCATTACTTTACTTTTCCTCTGGGAACTACATATCTGGTAGCTACCCCCACAATAAATAAAATAAATGAATCAATCAAAACTAATAAGCTACAAAAAGCAGTTCCTTGATGGTTTTCCAAAATATGACGGGTCCTCCAATACTCTTTACATTACTCGCCAAACTATTTCATTTCCGTGTACCTCAATATAAAATTGAAAAATGTGAACGGGAAGAAATGCCTCTAGGTACACTTAAATCAACACTACCCCTTGTATCGTATGAATGAACAAAATACCTAACACATAATAAATCACTAATACAGCTAAGACTTCACTATAAAATTTAAACTTCAGATAAAGAGGCTTGTTTGCAAGGGCATTATCCTCGTCAGATTTAGGGTAACTCTAGGTGTGGCATTAAAAACGTAGAGAAATAAAGAAAACGTACTGAAATAAACGTGAAAAATGATGTGAAATAAACGCTCAAATGAAAATGAAGAGGAATATTAAACCTTGAACTGAAGAGAAATTATTCTGTATATTAGGGGAACTGCCACCTTCTTAAGACCCTATTCTTCACTCTAAAGTTTTGCTCTTTTTCCCCAACGTTATAAGAACCACTGTTCAAGCACAAGGGCGATTGGAATGGGTTAAAAGTATTTTTCCTATCACTTCAAGGACGGAAAATCCCCTTAATAATGGGCATTTTCTTCAAACAATAAAGTTCTTAGTTCGAAATAAAGTTCAAAATCAATTCAATAAAGTTTTCTCGCAAATGATAATAAATAATTGCTATCACCTGTTAACTATGCGATAAGACCAATTATATTTTAGCTCCAAAAAAGACCATGTACACAAAAAAGCAAAATAATGTTAATAAAATATAATACACCAATTACATCTACATCATCATCATCAATTACATCATCAACTACATTATCGCAACATCAACTATATTAATACAGCATCAACTACATCATCGATTACATCATTACAGGTACATCAATCACCTCTACTCTTCAAAATTCCAATTGCAAAGAAAACACATACATTAATAACATAAATGAAACATTTCAATAAATCAGTAAGCCAAGACTTCCTTTTAATAAACACATTTTTACAAATAAATTTTGGGAAAGTACTTTTTAAGACATCTGGAAGTATCAATACAAATTTCCCAAACATATCTTCCCTTATTGCTCAAAGCATCTGGCACCAAATCCAGCAATACACCAAATCACCATCTTATCTCCGCAAAGTGGGTATTTTGCTTCTTTTGTAAACCTGTTAATTTTCCTCAAATTGAAAGATGGTTAGCCATAAGTAGCATCTAAAAAGTGAGATATCTAAGCGGTGTATGTGCCTTAAGGTAGAACTCATACCCATAAACTATACTAAAATCCTTAAAAAATTTTAATTTTTCGAGTTCTTTACCCTCTTACTCCATTTCTGGATCATTTGAATTTCTCGCACAATCTTAATCTGCTTTTCCAAATTTATATATATATATATATTTGTTGCACTCGTAAATGCTTACAGCCTAGGCTATAGCTTAAAGATCGAGGAGGGGACAGGCCACCCAATATACGGACTGATTTATGTTGGTTTTAAGCTTTAATGTCGTTTTTTACTTTCATTTGTGATAACTTTATTCATTTAATTTAACCGCAGAGGAAAAGCCAACGTCTGTCTGTCATTTTCAATCACAAAGGAATCGTTTTCTTGAGTCAAGTCTTAAGAATGTGCGAAGGTAGATGATCGACCTTCAAAAGTGAATATCAGTTTCCATCTAGGTTTCAAACAAGATTTCCAAAACTCTCCAAGGGTTTCAGATATATTCCTGAAACGAGTTGCGAACCTAGTATCTGAATGCCTGAGTATGTCAAAAGGCCTGTGGCAGAATTTTGAAAAGCAAAATCAGTCATAGCTCGGGAATGGCTTGGGGGATCAAGATGGAACTTTCATGTAATATTAGGGGGAAGTCGAGAAGACTTAATGTTATTTTGGGGGATAGAAGAAGGGCTGAAAAATGGCATTTTTCTTCTTAAAGATTTTGTTTTGTTCTTTGCTAGGATACAGCAGTAAAACAGTTTTTTTTGCTCCTTGCTTAGAAGGTCTTATGTGAATAACAATTCTTTTCAACCATTTTATTTTCATGACTTTTTCTGTAGCTGTCTTTGCTTCGATATGTATATGCTATGCTTTACATTCTTCTCAAACTTAAAGGCTGTCAGAGTCAAAAAACATAATTCAATCAATTTCAGGGAATCGGAAATCGATGCAGCCAACATTCATTTCAACTTGGTTTCTGTATTTGGGTCCACCTGGCTCATGGTGAAGCTCATGGCCCTACCATAGGAAGTCAAAAGTCTTTAGTCTCTGGTTTAACCATTGATAGTAACAAACATTCATAGTCCATTAATTCCTTTTGCTCTAGGCTGATTTACCCTACTGAACCAGGGACTCATGGTAAATATCTACTGTTATAAATTTTAGGCTCCATAAACTGCGCATCAGTCATTTTGTTCGTTTTAAGTTTCATCTGTCCGAAAAAAAACTTTTTTTTTTTCGTTCATAGAAATCATGATAATGGAAGTATTTAATTAAAAAAAAAATAACAAAACATAACAAAAAATAAAAATAACACTTTGTTTTTAAACAAAAAGCAACACGGTCTAAGAAATGATAAAACTGCAAATTGAAAACTTAAAGGTTTAGGGTCCTTTTATGTTGAAGCGAAAAAAAACATTGAATAAGTACGAAAGTAATGATAAAAAGCTAAATATACTGAAGTGCTCACAAGGGCTTCTTAGCGAGATATTTGAAGTGTTTTTTACTTTCAGGAAGTTTTGAAAATAAGCAAGATTTGAAATGTTTTTCCATAATAATAGATGGCACTACTATTCAATTATCTGCCTGCTGCATTAAAATTGTTTCAGTGAGAAAAATTACAAATTAAAAATCGTAAAACGTTGAAGTTTAATGCCTTTATATATTAAAGCAAAAGATTTCAGAACACCTGCAATTACCATTTAACCATTTTATGCCTAATTTCCGTTTATTGAGCTTTGTGGAAAATATAACCCTTTGATCAGCATTCCTAATCTCTTAGTTTCTATAAGAAAATAAACTTCCCCCTGAATATATTTATTTGTTGGAATAGTCCTGAACATCTTTGTCACAAACGAGGAAGTACAAAAGATGTTGGATAAAAGTCAAATGCTCTGGGGCTGTACGGCAAAAGAAAATAATGTCTACAGCATACAATTAATACAACATAATTCGGTTTACCACCATCAAATAAACTACCATTAATGAAACAATTTAAACTTCTAGAGAAAAAGAATAGAAAAAGGAGAAAAAAGACGATTCAGGAAAAAATAATTGAGAAGAATGCTGACAGAGCAGACCAGGAAATAACGACCCAACCTGGCCCTGACTAGGAAACGGGACTCTACAGTGAAAGAAGAACATGGGATGAAAAAAAAAACACTCGGTTAAAAAAAAAATCAAGACTATGTAAAAAAAAATTAAGAAACCAAAAAATAAGGGTTCAACTGACTGAAAATCACCTCGTTACTTGGTTTCTTAATTATTTTTTTCTATTTTTAAAAACATACAATTGCCATTTGTCAGTTTATTTTTTTACATAAGAAATTTAAAAAAATTGAAAATCAACCTCATTTGTAGGCTCCTTAAGTATTTGTATCTTTTCTTCTTTGGATAATTCGAATAGCAGTGAATAATTAGGTGGTGATTTTATTTTTTGTCAGTCACTGCACAGTGCATAACAACCACATATGTTGGCCACATGACAAAAGTTGTACATTTTGAAAAAAATTTGCATGTGCTTTTTATTTTGATTAATTAAAGATACTTTTTGAAAAAATAGTTTTCAAAGAAAATAAAAGAGCTATATTAAGCATAAGAACAGCAGAACCAATTTACTATAATAATTCAAAATCAAAACGACCAAAAATTACTATTAAAGAATAAATGAAACCCAAAACGAACATAATTTAAATAAGCAATCATAGCAAACAAACATACAACAGGTACAAATATAAAAGAATAAATGAATCTTAAAACTTACACCCCACAATAATCCCTATAAATAACAGTTAGGCTACTGCCCCCTCCAGGGGAAACCAGCGATTAACTTCTGAAGATATGCATTGAGGGGCGGTAGTACTGGTTAAAAAAGATAATGGAATATAAGGTACATTCTTTGTTGAGACAACACTGTACATATGTAATTATGAAATAAAATCAAGCCACCTTTGTTACTGTCGGCTAGATTATCCAAAACACCTTCCGCATTGACTGAAACATCCCTGTGCACTTGGGGCACTCCTGGCATAAGATGTTACTCTTCTCAGCGTAGAAAAAGAACGCCTGTGCGTAGCCGAAGTGATG
Organism: Artemia franciscana; assembly: GCF_032884065.1. Lineage (NCBI taxonomy): Eukaryota > Metazoa > Arthropoda > Branchiopoda > Anostraca > Artemiidae > Artemia > Artemia franciscana. The sequence continues at coordinate 55,626,604 of NC_088864.1, forward strand.
GAAATATGTACCAATCTTTACAAATCGATGTACAATGGGGAAAATTTTATGGGGAATCACATTCTTTTAAGCATATTATGAACTATTTTGGTGCCAGATTTCTTGAATGTATCCATATTCTTCTCCACAGAGCTAACTCAACTTGCAAGCTTCCCCTAGCCGTCAACATCAAGATACCAAACATCAGTCAGAATATCCTATATATCCTTTGTTTTTTCTTCGTCAAGGGAATATAGTGCTGAGGAAGTAAGTATTGCTGTGATTCCAGCAGTTTCCACTGTTGCGTAATTATCCCTATAAGTTTGTTTTGGAGCTCATTTGGGCACTCTAATGCTGATTCTAACATCTTGACACAGTGCAGCTACTTCAGCAAAAAATTGCATGAAACTTAGCTTCACTCGTCTCTCTCATGTCTCTAACTTCGCTCTTGAAATCGTCAGCGTGTTTGAGAAAGTATACGAGACCTATAGCTTCTGATTGCTAAGATGTCAAAAAATTGTGAGACAGACTAAAAACTTACCATAGCTGCAACAAAACTGCATCTCTATAACAGATTGCAAAGAATAAGCTTTGCTCTAAGATTCAGAATCTGAATAAGGACGCTCTTGAATGTCCCTCATAGCCTTACAGATAATAATGAACGTCTCTATAAGCAAAATGTTTCCTTTTAAGTACTCCAATCATCTAGTCTCTCAAAATGTGTTCAATCTTATTCTTTTTGTCCCTATGATAGAATACTTTCTCGAACAATTTGTTTGAAAGTTGCGAAGCGTTAGGTAAAGAGATTAATGATTTCTTTCAAAGATCCTAGACAAGCTCTTGTAACAGATAAGTTTTGCGAATCACACAAGGTTAAATTTAAGGAGTATCTTGCACAGTGAGCATAGGTTGCATGGGGAAAACATTCACGGACTATAGCAGCAAAACCTTGAAACTGGCCGCTCATAGATGAAGCTATATCATAATCTTGCCCCCTTAAGTATTTCAAATTGATTACCATTTCACCAAAGGCTTGTATCAACCAATTAAGACCTGCTATCAACCAACAGTTTCTCTTTGGAAAAGTCTATAACTGTTGATTTCCGTTTTGACGTGATAAGCGATTAACTAACAGACAGGGGCGTAGGGTTCTATTTAAATACTAGCACGAGGTTATATCAGCACCTGGCTTACTTGACGGCAGCCTGGCATCGTTCTCAATTGCATTTTCATGAAGCACAAATTTTCGTGTGGAGAATGTCACACATTACCTACTTTTTTCGCATATATTACTTTATTTCAATTGGCTTAAAACCCACAATGAATTTGATTAGTTTTTAAGACAGTATTGTTTAAGCTTTATTTTATAAAATAAATAAATCATTCATTGTTTTTATCCTCGTTAAAATAAGATTTGTAGCGTACATTATCCTTTCGTATTAGTCAAAATGTATAAGAATGTCGACCCTACGGGAAAAAGTTTCCGAATTTCGGGGGGGGGATGTATTCCCACTACCCCACTCCCCTTGTGTTCTCCCCTGGGCTCTTTTTCTAACTCTAAAAGCCTACAGCCTACTGTGTCATTTGCGTCTTGTTGGAAACTAAATGTATCTTTCAAGACTGTTTAACTCTTTTAATGATTTATCGATTCATTTATGCTAGTACCTATAGTATTTTTTTTGCTATATTTACTTTTCTTTGAAAAAATTCTTTTTTGTAAAGTTTTTAAACGAATTTTATTTTGTTGTGCCTGGTTTCAGTCACACAAGTTTCATTTGGAGCCGCAATAGCAGCAGTAGTTGTAGTGTCCCTGAAATTTACAAGTTAATACCCTTACTTCTTCTTAAGATATTTCAGATAAGACTTTTTAATTACTTGGATTCGTATGGTTTCTTTTGATATCAACCTGCTCCCTAATATTTCCAAAATTTTGCCTCAATATCTTTAGCGTTTTTGGACGCATCCAGGATCGAACATTCCCCCTTTCCTAATGAAAAATCCTGCGTGTAAAAAAATTGACAAATTGCATTGTCTACATTCTTTACCCCGGGGGCTGCGGGGGCATGGTGACCCCAGAGGCTTACCCTTTGGACGTAGTGACTATTTCGAATAAAATTTCTGTTTAAGGTATCTATCAGTGTTAAAAAAAAAAGTTAAAGGGCAAGAATGGTGAGGGACGGCTACCCTTCGTTCCTTTTTCAACATGCCTTTAAAGTTTCAACTTATTACCCTTAGCCGTTCCTTAGATATTCCTGCTGTGTCCTTTTGAAAATCTTCCCGCATATTGTCAGTTTCGATTTTGTTTTACATCACCTTCATTATTTTCTAAAAGTTTTACCTTGACATTCCAATCCTTTTGTGAGTTTGGGGATCAAACTTGCCACAATTCCACAATAACCAACCTAGTGTTTAAATGATGGCCCAATTATATAACTTACAATGCTTTCTCCAGGGGCTGTGGGGGTTAAGTCGTCCTCGGAGGTTAGTTATTTGACGTTTTCAACTAGCCTGAACAAAATGGCCATTCCAAAATTTGGATCAGATGTCTGTGGAGGGAGGGCAGCTAAAAAGAGAATGGGAGGGAGATTGGTTGTACTCAGACAACTTTTTAAAATCTTGTTCAACGCACTCTGAAAGTTCAAACTTAATATCCTCAGCTGTTTCTGTGATATTGTACATACACCATTTTGATGAACAAGATATACATAGTATCTTTTGATTTAGTTTAGCATATCCTTCAATATTCACAATGTTTCACCTTAGTATTCTTAGCCTATTCGACACACCTAGTATAAAAAATTCTTCCTTTTTCATAATGATAAATCTTGCATGTAAGAAAGGGAAAATTGCACGATTTAGAATACTTAAAGGGGCTTTTGGGGGTATTATATCCATGGAGGCATAGTTACTAGATTTTGACAGTTTTGAAAATAGAAATCGCTTTTGCAAAATTGTCATCAATGATGAGGGGAAGTAGCATCTAAAACGGTCAAGGGGGCTGGCTACTTTCCAATAGCTCTTCAACATCCCCTGAAATTTTCAACTTTATACCCTCAGCCGTTTCTTAGATATTGATGATAGGTCCTTCTGACGATCAGCATACGCACAGTGTATCTTACCTATTTGAGCTTTTGACAATTTTGAAAAATATTGGAAATTTTGATCGAATACTTTTTGAGAAATTGCAACTAAAAAGGCAGGGAAGGAAGCTGATGGTCTTCCAGCCACTTTTCAATAGCCTCCCACCTCCCTAGTATGTCCTAAAGGTCTTAAATTTATATCCTCTGCCATTCTTAAAATATTGCATACCTGCTTTTTGATAAACTGGATGCTCATGGTATATTTTGATTTAGTATAACACATGCTTCAATATTCTCCAAGGTGTCACCTAAATGCCCTTAGCCTTTTCAAATACACCCAGAATAATATATTGCTTTTTTTCCTAATTATAAATCCTGAGCGTAAACAATGTGTAAAATCATAATTTACATTCCTTGCAACGGGGCTATTGGGCATGGCATTCCTGGAAGTTCACCTTTTGCCTAGATTAAACAAAATAACAATTCTATAATTTTGACGTGTTGAGCTGAGAGTGCACCTAAAAATAGCAAGGAGGAGGAGGCACTCGTTACCCCAGAATCTCTCTTCAACGTCTCATCAACATATCTTGAAATTTTCAACTTAATACCCTCAGTCGTTCTTTAGATACTGATGATGTTCCCATGCCTCAACCAGTAAGCACATAGAGTGTTTTGATTGTGTTCCGCATCCCTTTCCACATTTTTTAAAATTTCAACTCAATTCCCTGAGACATTTTGAAGACACTCGATCAAACATGCCCTTCTTTTGATAAAAATCCTTTTATGTTAATAATGGGTAAATTGTTTAACTTAAAGCCTTTGTCCGGAGGCTAAGCAGGGGGGGGGGGGTGTTTTAACCATGGAGGCATCGTTAATTGACCTTTGAACTATGTTGGACAAAATTATTGTCTAAAAGTTCTGATTTGAGGGATTTGTGGAAAAATAACGTGGTGAGGGAGGGGAGCTGGATGCCCTTTGATCGATTTTGACTCTTAACAAGGACACTAATTTACGACCAACCCTTCCATAGGAACCTTATATACAAAAAATATGCAACTTGAATACCTTACAGCCACTGCCCCGGGGTGTGAGGGGGCTCAACCCCAGAAGCATACTAATTTGATTCTTAGACTATGTTTAATGAAATAGCTATCTCAGAATTGTGACCGTCTACATTTGATGAAAAAAGGGGGGTTCCCCTTTCATCACTTTTGACTTTTAAAAAGGAACTAGAACTTTCAATTTCTAATTGAATGAGCCTCATCTGAAGTTTAATTGGCCACCCCTTCCACCAAAACATTATATATCAACAATGGGCAATTTGTATAAGTTACAGCCCTTGCCCCGGAGGTTGTGGGGGATTTATTAATTCCTGAGTCATAGATATTTTACTTTTAATCTATTTCGAACAAATTGGCTTTCTCAAAATTGTCAGCAATCTTTTAATATTCAGTTATTGTATATGGGGTTTGTACGAATATCTCCTGTATCACGCAAAGTTTCTAATCATGTGTTTTTAGGCAACTTTAATATCCACAGCAAATGGTTTTACCACAATCTCTTAGGGCGGGAATTAGAATTTAAAAATACATAAAAAGAGACCTTGCTTTAAATAGAGATACTGAAATATTATTAAAAGCCCAATTTACAATAATTTAATATTAAAAGATCAAACAGCAGTTTAAATTAAGAGCATCTGACTGCACTTTTAATAAAAATCGAAATGGTGGGCAAGTTAAGTTAATGGTTAAGCAGAGAATTCTTGCTTAATCTAATTGGAGAATGGTCTTTCATTTATTCTGACTTAGTTTGTTTAATTATGTTTCTTCTTCTCTCTTCGAGTTTACTTAAAAGGTTAGTTTTCTTTCTTTTTAGCACTTAAGACGGCTTGGCGGAGGTCCTTGCCGAAAAATTTGTTTTGTCCTTTCCGCTTCTTGTCTGTCCACTGGCTGATTTTACCTTTCTAGCACCTTCAATATTCAATAGAGTAAAAGCATCCACTACTAGAAAATAATATCCTTGATGTTGACACAGTGAACTCTTTTTCAATACTGAAGCAAATCTAGCAAGTCAGGCACGATTACGTCACCCTCACCTGTAAATATTGGACCAGGATCAATTTTTTTTATAACCGGGGCTTCCCTGCTTGACTAGCTGACTCAAAAAACCCTATTATGTAACACCCAAACCCAGATGATATAACAATCAAGGAACTCATGATTTGGCGGACCCCAAGGGTTTCCCCCTATACCCTTAGGTTTTTAAACGCTCAAAGAAGTATGACATAACAATCAAGGAAATCCCGGTTTAGCAGGGCCCCAGGAGGATTTTCTCTACACCATTATGTTTTTAATCATAATGGTGTTTTCTTAGGGTGTAGAGAAAAGAAGGCTTTTCTCTACACCCTAAGGTTTATTCAACACTTTCTATTATGTAACAATCAAACCCTATGATGTAACATCCAAAGAAATCCTGATTTGTTGGACCCTGAAGGTTTCTGCCTACACCCTTTGGTTTTTTAAACACTCTCTATTAGGTAACAGCCAAAGCCCTATTACATAACAATCAAAAGTAAACAAAATCCATTACGTAACAATGTGGGGGGTATGGGTAAAAAGAATTTTTGATGGGAGGTTTTACAAAAAAATTACTTTAAAAAGGCATTAAAAATTCGTTTTAAATTATTTTTTTTCCTTTTTTTTACGAGTCGCACAACATTTCGGAAGGGGAGGGGATCAAAACTCCCTCCAATGGATACGGACTTGGAGCAACATTAAAACTTGAAATGAACAGAAATTATTCCGTATATGAAGGGGTTGTCTATCCTCAATGCATTGCTCTCGGTGGGGTCTTTTTTTTGGGGGGAGGGAAGCTGGAGTGCAGTTGCCCCCCAATAAATCGGGAAAAATAATCATATAGCTTATGCCCCTTGACTCTCCGGATGGAGACCCCTACGCCCCCCCAGCAATAAAATGCTGGAGCTACGCTCCTGCTTGCTCTTAACATTAAAATTTGACTGTCCCAATTTTGGGAACGACTCCTGAAACACAGGGACCGTTTAATCAGAATAGGAAACTTTTTAAAAGTGCTAAAAACTTCACCAAGGTATTGAGGATGGGGCAATTCCTTCATATACGGAATAATTTCTGTTTGCTTTGAGTTTTAATGTTTCTTCTTACTTTTAGTTGAAAATTTTGTTTTATTTATTCAATTTCTACTAGCAGCTACTTAATTAGACTAGGAAGCTTTTTAAAAATGCTTGAACTTTAGCTTGAAGCGTAACGTATTGAGGAGGGGGACAATCCCTTCGTATGCGGAATAATATCTGTTTGTTTTGAGATTTAGTGTTTCTCCTTACTTTCACTTGAAAAAACTTGTTTTTAAATTTTATTTCTACTAACAGCTACTTAATTAGAATAGGAAGCTTTTTTAAAAGTGCCAAAACCTTTAGCGTGAAAAGCAAAGTATCGAGGAGGAGGTTAATCCCTTCATATACGGAATAATTTCTGTTTGTTTTGAGTTTTAATTTTTCTCCTTACTTTCAGTTGAAAAAACTTGTTTTTTTTTAATTCCTACAAGCAGCTACTTAATTAGAATAGGAATTTTTTTTACAAGTGGTAAAAACTTTAGCGTGAAGATCAAGGTATTAAGGAGGGGGCAATCCCTTCATATGCGAAATAATTTCTTTTTGTTTTGTGTTTTATTGTTTCTTCTTCCTTTCAGTCGAAATAAGTTGTTTTTTCTTATTTAATTTCTACTAGCAGCCACTCAATTAGAATAGGAAGCTTTTTTAGAAGTGCTAAAAACTTTAGCGTGAAGAGGAAGGTATTGAGGAGCGGTTCAATCTCTTCATATACGGAATATTTTCTGTTTTTTTTAGTTTTAATGTTTTTCCTGACTTTCAGTTGAAAAAGCTTATTTTTGATAAATTTAATTTCTAGTAGCAGGTACTTAATTACAATAGGAAGCTTTTTAAAAGTGCTAAAAGCTTTAGCGTGAAAAGCAAATTATTAAGGAGGGAGGCGATCCCTTCATATGCGGAATAATTTCTGTTTGTTTTGAGTTTTAATGTTTCTCCTTACTTTCAGTTAAAAAAACATGTTTTTATTTATTTTTTACTAGCAGCTACTTAATGCGTTTTGGGCTTGGGGAGTTGTTGGATGGAAAGTTAGAGGATATTATAGTTTGCAGTGATTTGGATTGGAATCTAATTTATCACCAAATTCAAGATTAAAGTGAGAATTTCGCAACAGACCTTGCAGAAAAAAAAGTAGTGGTTTCATAATTTTCAAAATTGCCTCAAACTCTGCAAAATCTACTTTTTTTGTGGTCTCAACAAACCTTCCCCTCCCCCTACCAAAATAAGTTCTTAGGCCTACGTACCTTTCAGGCCATGGCAAGATATGCTAATGCGGGTAAAATCAAATAATAACATGTCATCAAATTTAAGCTGAAATAGCCGCTTTTGGAATTTATTAATGATTCTGGTTGCCTTTCGAAAGACAATTATTATTAATTATAGTTAGTTATTAAATTAGCGATACATTATTTTTATATACTCTAGTTATGGATTTCCCGAGTAGTTCTGCTGCAATGCAATTCTGGATACCGGCAGAAGCTCATTGGAATTTTTAACAAATTTAAGATGAAACAATCGCTTTCGCAAGGGACCCTAAAGACTTCAAAAAATTAAAATGACAAAAAAAGCCTATAAAACAGTAAAGGTTAGTAACTTTAGGTTATGACGTAGTAGAGTTATAAAACAAGCTTTTGGGTTCCACCTTTTATCTCAAGGCCGGGAAGGCCTGTTTGGTACGCATGATTGAAGCACCCTGAAGGCAATGGCAGAACAAGCAGCACCAGTTTCAATACAAATGAGAAACTAAAGAAAGAAGTGAATAAGAAATCTTGTGTGAATATTGTGCTTGGATAAAATGAGCCTCGTCGATGCGGTAACAATTGTTTTTATTTGCATAGGCCATTTGTTTTTTTGTGATAATGATATATATGTTTTTTTAGTAAAAAGTATGTTTTTTAGTAAAAAAGTATGTTTTTTTATGCGCTTTACGAATAAAATAATCGCTTCTATTGCAGGGGTAAAATTCTAGTTAATAGACTTCTTTCTATCTCAGAAAGGGTTTAAGTTAGGAAAATGAAACGGCAAAATTCTAGTGAATTGACTTCTTGCTATCTCGGAAAGAGTTTAGGTTAAGAAAATGAAACTTTCATGGATGAATCTACAGACTAAAGTATGTCCCGGGAAGGTATATTAAAGTACCCACCTCCACTCCTTCTCCGTCTAGAGGGCCCTGAAACTTGCCTACATGACAGGTCTATACCTATTGAAATTATGACAAAACAACATTTTACCTTAATTTTCAGTTACTAGTTGCTTTTTCTCTGCCTTTAGTTCTGAAAATGCAATTCCTGTTATTTTAGTAGAATTTTGAGCCATATCAATGCTTTTTTTTTTCAAAATCTAGGAAATGTATTTGCATATCTTTAAAATCTTATGAAATGGAATTGAGCGAAACTTTCAGGGATGAATCTACAGACTAAAGTAGGCTATGTCCTGGGAAGGTATTTTGAGGCAACTACCTCCACTCCTTCTCCCTCTACAGGGCCCTGACCTTTGATGACCTTCAAAAATATGTGTGTTATAAAAGTGAAACCTTTTAAAATAGATCTTCTGCTTAATTGAATTACAACAAAATTGTTTTCAGCTTCATAACTTTGCTAAATTCCACTTTATAAGGTTTTAAAGATATACAAATTCATTTCCTAAATTTTGAAAAAAAAACCATTGGTAGGGCTCAACATTCTACTCGAATAACAGGAATTTCATTTTCAGAACTAAAGGCAGAGAAAAAGCAACTAGTAACTGAAAATTGAGGCAAAATGTTGTTTTGTCAAAATTTCAGTAGATACAGACCTGTCATGTAGGCAAATTTCAGGGCCCTCTAGAGGGAGAAGGAGTAGAGGTGGGTACTTTAATATATCTTCCTGGGACATTTAGCCTGTAGACCCATCCCTGAAAGTTTCATTTTCCTAACCTAAACCCTTTTCAAAAGCAAAAAGTCAATTAACTAGAATCTTACCCAAAATTAATATTTAAACACTTTTGAGCTCTTAAAAATGACAAATTTTTAATTAAAGTATGAGTTATCGGTCGTTTTCTGACAAAATAATAGCCTACTACGTTTTCTCAGCGCCGTTTTCTTCGTCGTCTTCAACATAATAATACTACATTTTCTCAGTGGCAAAATTATTAATACTAAGGTTAGGTTAGGGTAAAATTAAGTTGAAATCGCATAATTTAATTGAAAATTTAGCGTCAAGGAGGAAGAATTTAAGGGTTCAAAAAGTGCTTAAATTTGAATTTGTGAATAGAAGTAATTGTTGTATTCGTAAAGATTATAAAAAAGGCATCGAGTGCTATATTCCAAATTTTGAGGCCAATGTTTTAAGTCTTTTTCATACCCAATATTTTGGTCATTTTTAAAAGCTCAAAAAGCGCTTAAATTCGAATTTGCGATAGAACCGATTATAGTATTCGTAAAGAACATAAAAAAAAGTCATCGAGTGGTATGTTCACTTTATTGGTAAAACAATTATATGAACTGCGAAATATTTACCTTATACTCTTTCTAAATGTAATTGTCGCTTTCTATCAATGCACCTCATCCCACCTCGCCCCAATGAATAAAATGGTACTTTTGTGTTATAGGGACCACACTCAAGAACTGAAGGTAGGTTAACCCTGATGAAACGTACCGAAATATGATGAAAATATAGCCAAATATTTTAGTAGGCCTATCAAAATTTTGGAAGCTACAATAGAGAGTTAATGAAAGTTGAGCGCTCAGAACGCTTTATATTAAATACCTAACCTAATCAACTATATATTATTATCTCTGAATGCAGAGGGAGAAACCAGTTTATTAGTTTAAACCCAGTTTTAGGTCACTAAAAAACAGCCTAATAACCAGTAAACTTTCAGACGCGAATTAATTTTATTTGGATTCGGGATGAAATTCTGATTCTAAATATGTGTTTATTTTTTAGCATCCCTTTAATGAGTCAACCAGAAAACTCACCGTACCGTCTGATTAGGCTAGCATTGATATCCAGATAAATTGAATTTTAATTTTCTATCAAAGTTTGTTTTTTAAGAAAGGATTTCTTTTTAAAGGATTTTTTCGTTTTTTAAGAAATGATTCTTTACAATAGAAATTTGTATGGCAGCTAAATTTAAAAAATCAAACGACAGTAAGGTCCCATTAAAAGGGTCCCAGGCCAAATGTACAATTTAGAAAATGACCAAAATTTGGCCAAGATTAGATTTTATTGTGAATTTTTTATTAATCAAGTTCTAAAAATATTGAAATCACATATAGTATTGTGAAAATCAGCCTAATAGACGTGGTACACATCTTCAAACCCCTGAGGTTATGCAAGGAGGTTTCCAGACGAAGGAGTAGGATTCCTGAAACTTCCTAAAATCGTATTTTTAGTTCCAAATGTGTAAATTTTCCTGTAGGGGTGTTCATTCAACAAATTAAATTGAACGAATCCTCCATTTTCTTCCTTCTTCTCGGTTCAATTGTTTGAAACGGCAGGCCAGGCGAGGCCAGACTAAACTTTCCTATAGGCTGATCTTCTATTGTTGTAAATTATTCATCAAGGTTCAATATTCAAGGTTTTATTATTAATACTATATTTACACCACATATTAAATTCCCGATAGAGAGAAAACTCAAAAACAATTCATTCAAATAACAATGGTACATTTAAACATGTCAAAATTGTTGTGTGTAAATCACACTTGATCAAATCAGCCAAAGTGGCAGAGAGAGGCGAAAAAGCGGCTCAGAAAGCACCAAAATGAGGGGATTATCCGAAGCAAGTATCCTTGTCTGGATAGAAAGAGAAGATGTTCTACGCAGCTCAGGAAAAGATGGGGGGCCACCACCAACAAACATTCTCGATGCACTAGAATTCAAAGGAAGATTAAGAAGCCACCGTAAAGAATCAAACAGTTCGTGGTAACGAACTGTAGTAAGCAGCTCAATAGTAAACGAAACTCTAAAAAACAGAATTTTGATGCTAAAAGATAAATCAAAAGAATCGGATTTTCATGCTGATTTTAAATATATAAGTTTCATCAAATTTAGTCCTTGTCATCAAAAATTATGAGCCTGAGAAAATTTGCCTTATTTTGGAAAATAGGGGGAAACACCCCCTAAAAGTCATAGAATCTTAAAGAAAATCACACCATAGCATTCAACGTATCAGAGAACCCTACAGCGAAAATTTCAAGCACCTATCTACAAAAATGTGGAATTTCGTATTTTTTGCCAGAAGACAGATCACGGGTGCGTGTTTATTTGTTTTTATGGCACTTGGTATTAACCAAGTGACATATAGCAATCGCAAATTCTGACGGTCTGTCGGTCTGTCTGTCGGTCCCAGTTTTGCTACTTTAGGCACTTCCAGGTAAGCTAGGACGATGAAATTTGACAAGCATATCAGGGACCGGACCAGATTAAATTAGAAATAGTCGTTTTCCCGATTTGGCCATCTGGGGGGGGGAGTGGGGGGCCGGTTGATTCGGAAAAAATAGATAAAATGAAGTATTTTTAACTTATGAGCGGGTGATGGGATCTTAATGAAATTTGATGTTCGGAATGATATTGTGTCTCAGAGCTCTTATCTTAAATCCCGACCGGATCTGATGACATTGGAGGGAATTGGAGGGGGGAAACCTAAAATCTTGGAAAACACTTAGAGTGGAGGGTTTGGGATGAAACTTGATGGGAAAAATAAGAACAAGTCTCAGATACATGATTGACATAATCGGAACGGATCCGCTCTCTTTGGGGTAGTTGGGGGGGGGGGGGTAATTCTAAAAAATTTGAAAAAATGAGGTATTTTTAACTTACGAACGGGTGATCGGATCTAATGAAATTTGATATTTAGAAGGATATCGTGTCTTAGAGCTCTTATTTTAAATCCCGACCGGATTTGGTGACATTGGGGGGATTTGGGAGGGGGAAACCTAAAACTTGGAAAACACTTAGAGGGGAGGGATCGGGATGAAACTTGGTGGAAAAAATAAACACAAGTCCTAGATACGTGATTGACGTAACCGGAACGGATCCGCTCTCGTTGGGGTAGTTGGGGGAGGGGTTAATTCTGAAAAATTAGAAATATGAGGTATTTTTAACTTACGAACGGGTGATCGGATCTCAATGAAATTTGATATTTAGAAGGATATCATGTCCCAAAGCTCTTATTTTAAATCCTGACCGGATCTGGTGACATTGGGAGGAGTTTGGAGTGGGGGAACCTAAAATCATGGAAAACGCTTAGATTGGAGGGATCGGGATGAAACTTGGTTGGCAAAATAAGTTGATGTCTTACGTACGTGATTTACATAATTGGAACGGATCTGATCTATTGGGGGAGGGGTTCTTTCTGAAAAATACGAAAAAATTACGTATTTTTAACTTACGAAGGAGTGATCGAATCTTCATGAAACTTCATATTTAGAAGGGCCTCGTAACTCAGATCTCTTATTTTAAATCTCAACCGGATCAAGCGTAATTGGGGGGGCAGTTGGGGGGACCGGAAATCTTAGAAGATACTTAAAGCGGTGAGATCAGGATGAAACTGGATGGGAAGAATAGAAACCTGTCTAAGATACGTGACTGACATAACCGGACCGGATCTGCTCTTTTTGATGGAATTGGGGGGGGGGTAATTTTGAATATTGAGTTATTTGTAATTTACGAAAGGGTGTAACAGTTAAGTGTCTTAGACAGGTTTTTATTCTTCCCATCCAGTTTCATCCTGATATCACCGCTTTAAGTATTTTCTGATTTCCGGTTCCCCTCAACTGCCCCCCCCCCAATTACGCCTGATCCCTTTGATATTTAAAATAAGACATCTGAGTCACTTCTAAATATGAAGTTTCATGAAGATCCGATCACTCCTTCGTATGTTAAAAATACGTCATTTTTTCTAATTTTTCAGAATTAACCTCCCCCCCCAATAGAGCTGATCCGTTCCAATTATGTAAATTACATATCTAAGAATTCTGCTTATTTTTCCCACCAAGTTTCATCCCGATCCCTCCAATCTAAGTGTTTTCCATGATTTTAGGTTCCCCCACTCCAAACTCCTCCCAATGTCACCAGATCCGGTCAGGACTTAAAAAAAGAGCTTTGAGACACGATATCCTTCTAAATATCAAATTTCATTGAGATCCGATCACCCGTTCGTAAGTTAAAAATACCTCATTTTTCCTAATTTTTCAGAATTACCCCCCCCCCCCCAACTACCCTAAAGAGAGCGGATCCGTTCCGGTTATGTCAATCATGTATCTAGGAATTGTGCTTATTTTTCCCACCAAGTTTCATCCCGATCCCTCCACTCTAAGTGTTTACCAAGTTTTAGGTTTCCCCCTTCTAGCTCCCCCCCCCCCCATGTCACCAGATCCTGTCGGGATTTAAAATAAGAGCTCCGAGACAGGATATCCTTCTAAATATGAAATTTCATTGAAATCCGATAACCCGTTCGTAAGTTAAAAATACTTCATTTTTTCTAATTCCTCAGAATTAACCCCCCCCCCCCTACTACCCTAAAGAGAGGGGATCCGTTACGGTTATGTCAACCATGTATCTAGGACTTGTGCTTATTTTTCCCACCAAGTTTCATCCCGATCCCCCCACTCTAAGTGTTTTCCAAGTTTTAGGTTTCCCCCTCCCAGCTCCCCCCACAATGTCACCAGATCTGTTCAGGATTTAAAACAAGAGCTCTGAGACACGATATCTTTCTAAATAGCAAATTTCTTTGAGATCCGATCACCCGTTCGTCAGTTAAAAATAACTCATTTTTTTCTAATTTTTCAGAATTACCCCCCCCCCCCCCAACTACCCCAAAGAGAGCGGATCCGTTCCGGTTATGTCAATCATGTATCTAGGACTTGTGCTTATGTTTCCCACCAAGTTTCATCCCGATCCCTCCACTCTAAGTGTTCTCTAAGATTTTAGGTTTTCCCCTTCCAACTCACTCCCCCCCCCCAATGTCACCAGATCCGGTCGGGATTTAAAATAAGAGCTCTGAGACACGATATACTTCTAAATATCAAATTTCATTGAGATTCGATCACCCGTTCGTAAGTTAAAAATACCTCTTTTTTTCTAATTTTTCCGAATTAACCCCCCCCCCCCAGCTACCCCAAAGAGAGTGGATCCGTTCCGGTTATGTCAATCATATATCTAGGAGTTGTGCTTATTTTTACCACCAAGTTTCATCCCGATCTCTCCACTCTAAGTGTTTTCCAAGTTTTAGGTTTCCCCCTCCCAACTCCCCCCCAATGTCACCAGATCCGGTCGGGATTTCAAATAACAGCTCTGAGACACGATATCCTTCTAAATATCAAATTTCATTGAGATCTGACCACCCGCTCGTAAGTTAAAAATACCTCATTTTTTCTAATTTTTCAGAATAACCCCCCCCCCCCCAACTACCCCAAAGAGAGCAGATCCGTTCCGGTTATGTCAATCATGTATCTAAGGCTTGTGCTTATTTTTCCCACCAAGTTTCATCCCGATCCCTCTTACCTTGAAGTGCCTAAAGTAGCAAAACCGGGACCGACAGACAGACAGACCGACAGACAGACAGACCGACAGAATTTGCGATTGCTATATGTCACTTGGTTAATACCAAGTGCCATAAAACTAGTTTTTTAACTGAAAGTAAGGAGCGACATTAAAACTTAAAACGAAGAGAAATTACTCCGTATGTGAAATGGGTTGACCCCTCCGCAATCCCTCGCTCTTTGCGCTAAAGTTTGACTCTTTGCCACAATTCTACATTTTAAAACAAATAAATTACTCCGTATATAAAAGGAGCTCTTCCTCCTCAACGCCCCGCTCTTTACGCTAAGGTTTCTTACTGTTTTAAAATGTAGAGTTAAGAGAAAGAGTCAAACTTTAGCGTAAAGAGCGAGGGATTGCGGAGGGGACAACCGATTTCACATACGGAGTAATTCCTGTTCGTTTAAGTTTTAATGTCGCTCCTTACTTTCAGTTAAAAAAAACTAGTTTTTTTTATTTAATTATTATAAAGAACCCGAAGAGAATTCTCACACATAACAGGCAGAGATTGTACAAAATCTAGACCGTATAACGGAGTGCAGTAAGCTATGAAAAAAAAAGCATCTTACAGAAGGGTCGCAACTCCCGAACTTACGAATGAGTAAGTTAGCCGTGCAGCACAGCGAACGTGAAAGTGCCTTAACATGAAGCTCGTCACTCAGAGTTGGAGCCACCGTGAATCCAAGATATTTGTAGGATCCAATAAAAGATAATGACACTCCAGAAAGCCAAGCCATAGGGATATGTTTCAAAGGAGTTCCCCGGGGAATAAACACCATACACTGGGTCTTAGCCGTGTTGAGCAAGATATCATTGGCTGACGCAAACTCATTACATATTGAAAGTAAATGGTTAAGTGCAGCCACTGTAGGAGCTAAAATAACCAGGTCATCAGCATAACTCAGGTTATCGAAGCAAAAACCACCAATGAAACAGCCAACCCCAGTTTGTGCCAAATGCAGGTTAAGATCATCCACATAAAGGTTATACAGCAACGGCGAGAGGACCCCACCTTGCCGCATACCATTCAAAACAAGGAAAGACTCACTGAAATAACCACTCCATTTGATTTGAAACGCTGCACTTCAAACCAGTGTTGAAGAATTCCAATGATACGACAGTCAACTCCTTTAGTGACTATTTTGTCAAGGAGCTTCTCAAGGTTCACTCGGTCGAAAGCCACCTTTGCATTAACGAAGCATGCAAACACAGGACTAGAAAAAAAACCAAAAGTACTGCACTACAGATTTAAGGATAAACACACAGAACTCCGTCGAAGATCCTTCTTTGAACCCAAATTGATAATGCGATGAATCAATCTGGGGTGATATCAAAGAGTATAGACATTTTTCAAAAAGTTTTAAGATGGCAGCCGCTAGAGTAATCGTGTAATATGAACTAAGCACTCCGCAGTTTCCGGGATAATCGGCTTCAGCAAATTTGTACTAGATCTATCCGGCCCTTCTGACTTTCCGTTCTTCAGAAGCCTATAAATTACCAATAATTCTGAAGCAAATACAGAAAAAAGAAATATTGTTAGGTCATTCGATAGAGATAAATACTTCTTGAAATCAGTATCTTCAGCTGACTGCAATACAGCTGCTGGTGCAGAATCCTTAAATTAATTAAAAATTGACAGGGATGCCAATTGGAAGGGAAAATTGACAAAAAAAGTTTGAAAATCACATTCCCTTTTGTATCATTGTTTAGAAAACGGATTCTATAAAAAAATACACAAAAGTTTTTCCTGTGTAAATCAGGGTATAGAGGGCGTACATTTCCGGAGGGATGGGGCTGTACTGAATATC
The DNA here is from genome assembly GCF_032884065.1 of Artemia franciscana. Classification (NCBI taxonomy): domain Eukaryota; kingdom Metazoa; phylum Arthropoda; class Branchiopoda; order Anostraca; family Artemiidae; genus Artemia; species Artemia franciscana. The sequence continues at coordinate 55,643,134 of NC_088864.1, forward strand.
GTTTTTACGTCTGTAATTCCCTTCACAAGCAAAGCTCGGTCTTCTAGTACTGTACTATAAAAACAATAGAAAAAGAGAATGGGCTGGTATCGCTTATACGTGCCCACAAAATTTCTAAATTGTGAGAATATTATTTTGTTTAAATTTACTGTATTCTATTCTCATCAGACATTTCGTACAGCATACTTATGCAGAGATAAATGTACCACAAGTAGCAATGGCGTTGTATGAAATGCGACTAATTCCACTCGTAATTCTTAGCACATTTATGGCAATTCTTTTTTAGGAACTGGTTAAAAGAATTATTTCGAAAAGCGTATATAGTTAGATGTCAGCATAGTATTATGCATAGAGGCAAATTTATATATATGGGTTAGAATGTGAATCGGAAATGTAAGGAATAGCAAGTTATCAGCGCTTATTAGGCGTTTCAAGAAACGGTGTTTCAATTAAATACTGGAAGTAAAAGCTAAAACAATTAAATGATTCATAGAGTTGATCTCCCTCTACTAAATCCCATGACCAAACTATAACCAATTTCACCTATCTAGTTATAGTACGAATATCATTGTAAAAAGTTTTATTTTCTTTTTCATGATTTCTTTTTTATTCAGGAAGTGATATTCACTGTATATATACCTTCTTATTCTTCAATAATTCCATTTATATCCTTTTTTCAGATGTAGAGGGTGTATTCATTTCCATTTCTGATGGATATAAAACAAGAGAATGTAATCTTGAACTGATAGGTTTTATGAATTAAAAACACATTAAATATCAGTGCGGGAAACTGACCAGAGTAAATGTGGTGAAACGGAAAGCCTAAAACACATTCCAATTTTGCCAATAATTAGGCTCACATTCTTACTTGGTGATAAGGCTTCAAAGGCTGTATGTTTAGAAAAATATTAATGTGGAATATATTATGAAGTGTAATAAACCCCTATTTTTCTTGTTTTCCTTGTGTTAAAAACAAGCATGGATTAATTAAGTAGAAATTATCTACTCAAAGATCATTCGAGCAACAGTTTTAAAGCTACTTAATAAATTGTAGTTCTTTTCTAAATTGTTGGGGGGGGGGCAACTGCCTTCCTCGCTTAACCCCCCCCCCCCCCACCCTCACCCTCAACATTGCCAATGTTTAACCCATTGATGCAGGTTAATCATCTTAATTGGCCGACTATAGTCAGCAGTTTTTTTAACCTCTGCTTTTAATCTAAAATCTAGACTAGCAATAAACACGAACTAATCAACTAAAAAAGGATACTTAAATTGCTGTTTTCGAGGGAAGCAATCTGTACTTTGAGTCATTTGAGTCAGAATGAGGCGCAGTAATGGACCTCATCTAGTTTTCAAAACGTGCCAGAAAAACCTTCGAAAAGGTTTACTCAAGAAGAATTTTATGGCCAAGGTAGATTACTTGCTCCTCTCCACTTCGTGATGAATTGACAATCCTGTTCCTACGTTATTCTGTTCAATGAGATGAAATTCCCATAGCCCTCATTTAAGATTTCTATTCAGCTTATGTGGGTTTCACATTGTGGAGCTTCTGTATGCAAACGTGATTTTTTTTTTGCTTACAGTAGCTGAGCTGAAAAATATTTAGTTTTAGAAAAAGAATTGGTACTTGTTGGTTATATAATAGACAATCGGTAAGTGAAGTTGGATTAATGCTAATGAAATGAAACAAAATATGACGAATATATAATAGTCTAGAAGCAAATTTGGGCTATATATTTGCACATTAGGAGGAGGGAGGGGGGTAAAGCATAGCATAGCAGATATTAAATACGTAAACTAATCATTGCTGTATTTAATATATGCTATGCTTTACCCCACCCCTCCTAATGTGCAAATATAGCCCAAATTTGTTTGCATAAACCAAACCAAAATACAAACTGAATACTTAAATAAAATATAGCTACAATTTATTTTGCAACCAAACCAAAGCTAATTGTGTGGTATAAATAAGTTGCCTGACCAGTTTCTTGTGTCATGCTCATTCACGATCGATGTCTATTATATGACCGATAAGTACCAAAGAATTTATATTAACAAACAAACGAAACCTAAATTCTTACGGAAAGCTTAAGAAGTAAAAAAAAAAAGATTGTCCGAGGAATGACAGAATACACTAGAACAAGAAGAAAAATAAATAGTTCACAACACACTACTCGGCACCATAAACCTAATAACAGAACAAAATTCACAGCACACTTGCTAATCGGCACCATAAACCTCATAATAAAACCAATTGAATTCTTTTGAATTCGTTTGGTTCAAGTTGGACCACCTCAGTTTTTCATATTTTGTGTATCTCAGATTAGTAAGATAAATACGAATCAACTGAGGTTCAAATCTCAACATTGATCCGTGCAATTTTCCTGTGCTGAGCGGCAATTTCTCTGTTACCAATGTTTTTCTGCATGGAGTTGCCCACTTAATTAGAAGCTTCTGTCCTTCGCACACAGAGCTTTCTAATCACAAAGATTTGCCTCAACCCCCTTCCCAAAGTTAAATTTCAAAGTCACTTGTCCCCCTCCTCCTAAAAACCTAAAATATTCGATTCAATTTCCCAAACCTCTGCTGAGATATTCTAGATACGTATTTTTTACTTACCTTAGTACTCCTGGTTCTGGGTGCACAGTGTACTCAAAGTCTACACTGGGTACACATAGGTACACAGGCTGGGCTAATTCATATTGAGCATGACTTCATATTCGTCTTTTGCATTTTACAGCCAGAAACAGCAAAGCTCTTTCGGAGGCTCAGCCCCTTCAAATCCGTGCTGTTTTCTGTACTAGTAGCAACTTGTATATTGCAACATTTCCCTATACAAAGTGGTCCATTTAATTGTTACGCTTCTTTCCTTAGTGTATGAAGCTTATATAAAAAATTATTTGGCCACTGTCAGGGACATATCCAGGATTTTTTTCTGGGGGGGGGCTTACAAGAAACTTTAAAAACACATCAAAAATTTGTTTATTTTAATTGTTGTTGCGTTTTACGAGTTGGACAAACATTACGGGGGGAGATTCCAACCCCCTTACCCCCTCGATACGGCCTTGTTCACGCTTTATCTTTTCCTTGGGCTCAAAAACAAACAGTTAAAACAAACAATGCCTAATTTTGCTTATTATTATGTTGCCTCTTGTTTTTATGGTTACCGTACTATATTTTGCATGTCGTGTTTTTTTCCTTTTATTTAGCGTTTTCTCTTCTTGTTACACTGCAACAACAAGCTACAGCTTACTGTTTCTGCTTTGATTTAATAAGTTAACAAAAATACTGTCATAATATTTTCTACCGTATATATGAATATAGGCTAATATCCTCATTTTCTACAGTTACTTAATTTTTTATAATTACTATTTTTTATGTGAAATTTATCAGCATATTTTTAGGATTTTTTCTTTTACGTTATTGTCGTTAGTATACTTTGCCGTTAGCAATATAATTTAACTACCATCCTTTTTTTTAGCAATATATAGCAGTTCGTTCAAACAGTTTGTGGTAATGAACTCTGAGTAAGAACCGACTCGGCCCTATAGTAACTGAAATTGTAGAAAAAAGAAATTCTCATGACAATTAATACTTTTTCTTGTTCCAAATATGTTCAATAAGTTTAACGTTGCCAATCAAAAGCTACAGGCCGGAAAAAAATTGCCCGATTTTCAAAAATGGCGGCAACACCCCCACAAAAGTCAAGCGTTCTTAATGAAAATCACACCATCAGATTCAGCATGTAGGATAAACCTGATGTAGATATTTCCAGTTTCTAGCTAAAAAATGAGGAATTTTGTGTTTTTTAAGGAGGAAAGGTCACGCATGCATGTTTTTTTTTGCTTTCTTTCAACAGGGGTGATCATATTGACCCATTGTTCCCAAAAGGTTGGAAGAGGGTTGATTCAAACGAATATTAAAAGTTCTGGTGCCCTTTGTAAATCACCAAAAAGATTGAAGGGAAACTAGTCCCCTTCCCACGTCCCTTTTTCACCAAAAACATTCGAACCAAATTGATATTTGGTTCCGAGATAGCCATTTGGTTCAGCATAGTTGGAAGGTTCAATAACTATGCCTCTGGGGATGACATTGCCTTCCCCCAGCCCATGGGGAGAGGGCTGTAAGCCATGACATTTGCCCACTGTTTACATATAGTCTTTGTTGTTGGGAAATGCACGGAACTCTTTCGCAGCGAATTTTTTCCGGGGGTAATTTTTCACGGAGGGGAGAGGGAGGTTTCCCGGCATGATTTGAAAAACTGTAAGAATTTAAAAAAATACAAGGTTTTTCAGCTGAAAATAAGAAGCAACATTAAGACTTGAATGGACAGAAGTTATTCTGTATATGAGGAAGTTGTTCCTTCCTTAATCCTTTGGTCTTTATAATGAAGTTTGACCTTTTCGTCCGAGTTCTTCCAGAACGACAGCTGAAACGCAAGAGCCGTTGAACAGTAGTTTCAGGGTGTGATATAAGCAACTTTGCAACATAGTACTAGAAAGGAAAGGATGATTTGGAAGACATATAGTGGCGCGGAGCCAATTCTGACTGCAAATTTGGATTCAGCACAAAATTTCGCACAGTATAGACCACTATTCACAGTATAGACCACTAAACTCACTGCGAAAGGATAGTATCAATCGGTGTGTATTTGGAGGTAGGATAGTTTCATTCCAGTGCAGCAAAATATATCCTACGCAGGAAATCCACAACCACTATTTGCAGGATTTGCGTCTCTCCCTAACCCTTTAGTAAGAAGCAACTAGTCAAATTTATTTTTAGTTGTCGAAGATGTTAATTGGTTATTATTGTTCTGCTGTACCCTCCTGTTTAATTATCGATTTTATTATATTTAGATCATCAGTTTCTGCTCTTTGTTTCTTACATCTGTTCTTTTTCGACACATTTTCCGTCGGACGGCCTTTGATTCAAGCCTAGGGTAGGGTTGAAGTTCCGCTATTTGTTGTTTTCAAATTTTTTGTTTGATACAAAACAGAACCCGTCATTTTATACATTTATATATCAGTTCTACAAGTTGACGTTCTAAAATTGCATTTTGTTTGACACGAAACAGAACCTGTCATTTGGGCGCTTTTTTATGTCAAAGTGATACGATAAAATGAGTGATTCGATCAGATCTTTAGGGATTTGATCAAATATGTAAGAGTATATTAAGTAATTTTATCAAACCCGTTCAGATCACTAATTGTGTGATATGTCTGCTACATAGTATATACAATTTGGGCCCCTAACGAAGTACTGAGCCTTGTCACGTGAACATTGAGAGAATTTGTTTTGCTTTGGATTTTTTTTTAACTACTTAGCTCTTACATGAATTTGTTGAATTTACACTATCGCAGACCAACTTAAGCAGCATCCATTGGCTCAAGCGCATTGTGTGATACCTCAGGGGTCTAAATATTATTGACAGTAAGCCAGTTTTTAGTTCGGCTTTTGGTCGATTTTTTGTCTCCAAGCAGGTACGGTATCCAGGCCCTGGATACGGCCCGAGTTGCCTATATGGCTGCCTAAGTTTCCACTTCACCTGTTTAAAGACACTCTATTCCCACTTGAGGAGTGGCGCCCCTCGAAGAAATTATAGCCTAGAAAACGACACAGCATTCGCACAGGATCTTGATTAATGGATATTTCTTCTGCGTTTGGTTTGTTTTGGTGGGCGTTTTCAAGGCTGAAAAACCTTTTCCTAGCTAATTTATCTACTACGGGCTGCCTCCTCGTAGTAGCATAATATTTGTAGGCATTAATATATAACGAGTCAGAGGCAATAACATTGAGGCTGTCAGTGCAGGATTTCGACTCTAGTTGATAGAAGAGCATCGCCAAGTGCTGAAAATCATGTTGTGACCAAGATGGGCCCTGGAATGCACAAAGCCTCTTTTCTACTGGAGGTCCCAGAGACTGTTTGCTGTCCTGTTCTGAGCTGGCTTAAGCGCTTCGGTGTAGATTTGGGAAGATATGTTGGTTCCATCCTGCACTGGTATCCGGGACTATTTTCTATTCCTGAGCCCAAAATAATTTTAATGATTTAAAGAATTAGAAAATTGGAACTTGGAATGTTACAGCGCTAAAAAATTACTATCGTATCGACATTATGACTGACGAATTCTGACGATTCGAGCTGAGCTTATTAGTAGTTTCCGAAACTCATATCCCAGGGGGTAGCTAGCATTAAATTAGGTGATATAGAATTTGTTAACTCAGGCAGGAAGGATGGGTACATAGACATGGAATCTCTTGATGAACAAGGAAGCTTCTAAGTCTTGTTTAGGCTAGGAGGGCATTAATAATGGAATACTCATCGCTCATTTTATGACTAGAGTTTAGGGTATAAGTTATAGTAGTATATGCCCCTGTAAAACCTACTGATAGAGATACTAGTGATTCAGATGAGTTTTACTTACAGTTACAGGAGCAAATATCACCCAGGTAGAAATATGATGTTTTTACTAGGAGATTTTAACGGCCAGGTCGGTAGAAATAGGGATAGGTGGTATCCTAACCTAGGTAAATTTGGCGTAGGAAAATAAAACAGCAATGGCTATAGATTTATGCAATTGTGTAGGTATAACAATCTTGTTGTAACCAATATGCTGTTTGGTCATAAAATGGTCCATAAGTTTAACATGGTATTCATTTGATGGTAAGACAGCAAACCTTATTGATTATGATATTTTAAACCGAAGACTGGCGGGATTAATCCAAGATACTAGGGTATATAGGAGTACTGTTATTGGTGTTAAAAGTGAAGATCACCATTTGATATTGTCTAGGGTAAATTTAAAGCTAAAGTTTCGGAAAGGCAACTACCTTTCAAGGATGAGAATTTGAGATGAACTTTCTAAGAACAGTTGAAAACTAAACTGGAGAGTTTAAAATTTGACAATGTGGAAGATGGATGGAATAACTTTAGGAAAACAATTTTTGAAGTTTCTGATGGTGTCTTGGGGAAAACAGTTAGGACTACAGCTAGGAATATCAGTGAAAAAGCATTATGTTTAATTGAGAGGAGAAGGGGCTTGTACGGGAATTATCTGAGTGATAGATCATATGAAAACAAATGTAATATAAAGAAAGTGGAGAAAGCTTTAAAATGTCAATTACGGAGCTTTAAAGTGGAAGCCGAAGGAGTGGAGCTTTAAAGTGGAGCTTTAAAGTGGATAAAATTGCCGAAGGTAGGAAGATGCAGCGAGACGGCATACTAGTAAAATATTAAACTGGCATTTTAATAAATTGGAAGGGAGCAGTCAATCTGGACTTGTCGTCCCAGTTAAAGATACGAACGGGACCATAATTAGTGATAAAGAAAGGATTAGAGAAATATGGGCAGAATATTTTGAGAATATGCTAAACCGAGATAAAGTTGCAGGAAAAGATGTACAGGAAAATGAAAAAGGTTGTGATACCTTTGATGTGAAGGAAGATTTGTTTTGTGAGGAAGAATTAGCGACATTACTAAAAGAATTAAAGAGTAATAAGGCTCAAGGTACTGATAGTGTGGTAAACAAGTTTCTTAGATACGGCGGCTCTAATGTTAGAAATAAGTTGCTGAAGAAAATGAATATGATTTTTAAAAAAGAGGAAGTACCTAACGATTTTAGGATAAACTTTAATTAAACCACTATATAAGGAAGGTGATAAGAGTGAGTGTGGTAATTATCGAGGCATTAGTCTGGTGTCTATAGTTAGGAAATTACTTAGTAATATGGTACTTTTTAGACTGAGAGATTCTGTAGACTAAGTTTTAAGAGAAGAACAGTGCGGTTTTAGAAAAGGGAGAGGATGTGTCGACCAGATTTTCATTATCAGGGTAATAATTGAGAAGTGCCTGAGTTATCAAACACCTTTGGTCCTCAGTTTTATTGATCATGAGCAAGCGTTCGGTTCTGTTGATAGAAGAGCTTTAGCAAAGTTTTTATCCTTGTATGGTATACCAGATAATGCGGGAATAACATTGCTGCGGTTAAGGTAGCAAATGAGGTCAGCAGCTGGTTTCCTGTTAAACCAGGACTTGATCAGGCTTGTGTTCTATCCCTCTTTCTATGGACCATTTTGATGGACTTTGGCTTAAGAAACGCAAGAAAACCAATGGGAACGAGATCACGGAATCTAATGGGAAGAAAAACTCCCCTGGACTTAGATAATGCTGACGATTTAAGCACTCCAGATGAAAGGGTTATCAAAATGAATGATCTTTTAGAGGTTTTGCGAGTTCAGGGTGCTAGATTAGGTTTGAAAATAAATGCTAAGAAGATTAACTCACTAAGACTAGGAATCAGTGAAGATGAAAAGGTGACGCGACAACGAAATGATTGATCAGGTGGACAGCTTCACTTACCTTGGTAGTATTTTTAGTTAAGACGGTGGGAGCAATGAAGATGTTAAAAGTAGAATAGGCAGGGCTCAGGGTGTTTTCCCACGGTTAAAAAAAAGTTTGGAAGAATAGGAAGATAAGTGTGAAAACTAAGATTAGAATATTGGAAGCTACAGTGATGACAGTAGCGAGTATGGCTCTGAAGCAAGGGCGCTCCGAAAAGCAGATGAAGATTTGCTAGATGTTTTCCAGAGAAATTGCCTACGGATTGTTCTTTGTACCCGGCTAACTGACCCTGTTGACCCTGCTGCTATACAAGTTGACACGGCTGACTGAACCAGTAGGGTGTAAGAAAATGCAGTTAAATCCCGCTTTCTAAGCCTATAATGAGGGAAAGGTTGCGATGGCTAGGGCACGTTTTGTGGATGAAAGATGATGCCTAAGATTGTCCTTATCGGCGAACCGTCTAAGGCTAAACGGGAAGCAGGTCGTCCGCGGTTGGGGTGGGAGAATGTCAAAAAGAAAGATTTGATGGAAATGGGAACTTCCTGGGAGGGTGTGAAGAGGGAGGCTTTGAATAGTGCGGGATGGAGAAGGAGCGTGAGTAGCTGTGTTGGCCTCAGGCGGCTTGGTGCTGTGGTGAGTTATTAGTAGTGGTAGTAGTAGTAGTTGTAGTTTAAAGAATTATATTTCACTTTCGTAGTTCATGGTACTTTGGGATTTTAACTTTCCGATGTTTCCTGGCGATTACGAATTCCTTTCTCCCCCAATTTCAGAATCTAAAATGACAAGTTTAATAAAAGTATAATCAAAATCCTTCGCAGCGTCTCAATTACTGTTGGATGGATATGCTAACCTAGTTTCTTTTCTAAATGATTGGCATCATTGAACTTGTCTAAGTTGTTTCTATACAAGGTGAACTCTGACTTTTGCTGTGTGATTTTTGTTTTTTGGTCTCTTTTCACATTCAGATTTTAGATCTAAGATTTGGATGAAGATGAGTTAAACCAGAGATCAAGGGCCTGAGGAAAACCTGAGATCAAGGCCACATCCAGGATGGAATATAAACAAATTAAGATGATCCGTATAGATCCATATAAACAAATTAAGATGCGTTAAAAATAGTAATCCCCTTCCCGTAAAAAAATTCATGATACGCTCTTGCCAAAGTTTTTAAGCAATTTTATTAGAGAATTAACACTTTAGAAATTTGATGTTTTTTTTTTTATTTAATTATGGTGAAACCAAGAGAATTAGAGTACACAAGGAGAAGAAGAAGAAAACAGATTGCGCATAACAGAACTATAAACGAGGGCAAAAAAGGGTTGCTAAACTAAAAAAAAAATTTCGTTAAAACAAGGCTATTGTTCATAGCGTAAGTTTTAAAGTTATTCCCCAGTTTATGTTAAACCCCAGTTTATGTATTTTTTTTTTGGATTTGAAATTCATCCAAAATGTATTTCTGCCACATTGAAGAAGAAGCCGTGGATTCGTCTTTATCGAAGTCGATAAGTCCAAGTTATCGACTTTAACCAAGCAGAACCCAAACTTTACTGTGTTTTCGTTTTATTGTGAAATAAGTCAACGGCTAATGATCTGAAGTAATATTACTTGGAGTAGCAAGCTACTGCTTCAGTAATCCTCTGGTTGCGTTTACCCCTTCCTAAAAACATCTAAGTGTTTTATTTCGAAAACTGAATTTGTTGATTCAACATGGATTATTATGAAATCTGATCGGCAATTTGGTGTCTTGGATGAGCACCCCTCCCCACCACCCTGTTGTAGATTTTAGCCAAGATCTTGACTCAGAGATGGCTTGCCGAAAGTGATTAATGTAGTAAAGTATGTGACAACATACAATAACGACGAATAACAAAAAGGGTCATTTTATTAAATTTTTCTTTTTCTAGTTGCTGAGTTGTTAATGTAAACTAAATGTATTCTTTTCTTAACATTTAAGGTCCAAACTAATCTTTAATGTTTTCAATTTAATCTTTTAGGTCCACACTGTTCCTTCGCTTTCATCACCAACCAACTATAAAATGAATGACTGCATAACATATTCACCATTTGGGCTGGTGCCCTGCACCACGGACGTCTTCAGCTGGGAAGCCGGCTCTCCATTTTTCCATGGTGAAGTGAAGTGGGAGGTTCAACCAATTTTTGAAGCTGCATCTCCACATTCTCTACATTCGCCATCACCACTGCCAATACCTTTGCCATCGCCAAGCCCAGAAATCAAGGAAAGTAACGAGGGTTTTGATATACTAAAGGAAACAATTGAAGAATTTATTTCGTCCACAAAAAGGTAAGAAGAAGTATTTTGTATATTTCAGTCGCCCAATATCAAAACATTTTGGAAGTTGTATCCAAAGATTAGAATTTTGGAAGCTACAGTGATGAGTGGTTAAATACGGCTCTGAAGCATGGGCTCTCCGAAAAGTGGATGAAGATTTGCTAGATGTTTTCCAGAGAAATTGGCTACGGATTGTTCTGGGTATCCGACTGACTGATCGTATTTTAAACAGTAATAGACGGCTCAGACGGCGTTCGTAAAGTCGTTTGCAAAGTTCGTAAACTTGCTTCATCAACCTTCCGTAAACCTTTACGTGAGCAAGCATTAAAGTTAAACAGTTAACTTTTTTCGTAAAGTTCATAAAGTCGGCCAATAGGGAAAGAGTTCCAGAACAAACTTTTTAAACAGATTTGGAAATATGGAATCAGGAAACTGAAGATATGCTGATTTCAAGTGTAGTAGACATCAGTGGTTTGGAATTTAGTTTCAATATTTTGCACTATATATCTAGGGTGCTATGGGACTGAATTCTTGCCAGGATTTTTGGCACCACTGTCAACTTCACAAGAAAATAGGAAAAACCTGGGAATCTTGATATGCGTGATCCTCAAAACAGAATATGTAACAAGCCTTTATGCCTCATTGAACTATACTCACACCCCAAGCTCCTTATTTCTTCAAGACTTTTTCTCCGAAATATGAAATGCTTCAAAAATTTGAATAGTTTGCTGCTCAAAACGCACATAAAGTACAAGGCTCATATGAGCGGTGAAAACTTTACGGAAACACACTTTGTGAACGCCTTACGAACTTTACGAACGTCGTCTGAGCCGTCCATAAGCTGTATGAAAAGTGTGGTTCAATCCCGCTTTCTAGGGTCATAATGAAAAAAAGGTTGATATGGCTATGACGCGTTTTGCGGATGACAGATTGCCAAAGATTGACCTTTTCGGCCAACCGTCTAGGGTTAAACGGAAAGCAGGTCGTCTGCGGTTGGGTTGGGGCGGGAGGATGTCATAAAGAAAAACTTAAAGGAAATGGCAACTTCCTGGGAATGTGTAAAGAGGGAAGCTTTGAATTGATTAGGACGGAGGAGGAGCGTGCGTAGCTGTGTTGGCCTCAGGTAGCTTGGTGCTGCGGTGAGTTGTTAGTAGTAGTAATAATGTCAAGACACACAGTTTGCATTTGTACCGTTTTTTGTCCATGACTGAGTCGATGTACTTGTTGTAAAGGACGAAGGGGTGCCCACTTTCTGCCACCTGGTGTGGGCACATCTCAAGACTCCACATGTGCCACACATTTCTACCAGGCTTGGCATGCGCCACCTAGTATACGTGATTTCCGCAAGTGAGCGCTCCTCGGTAAAGGCTGTCTGTCAAAGCTGTTATTGAGCCGTCAAGCAAAGCTGTTATATAAAAAAAAAATGCTATTATTGAGCATATTTTATAAATTTTCAATTTCTGAGAAAGCTTTTTGATTTTCCTTCTCGATTCAAAGTCACTGCGTATTAGCATTAGTGCAAACAGGGTACACTCAATGAGGAGGGTTCTGAGGAACTTCTTATGGGTAGGGGTTAAGTTAGCCAAAATAGTCTTTTTAGGTCATAACTTTTCTGCAGTCAAACCGTACAAGAGGATTCCTTTTATCTCCCCTATGCGTAAGCATTTGTTTTATCATTTTTCTTACAACCGAAAAGCTTCACCTAAATACTTCATAGTGTAATTGCCCAAAATTTTTGCATGTGTTTTGATTATAGTCGCTCATAGTACGATGTCACGTTTTGGAATATGCTTAACATACTTTTTTTTTGTTATCATGTGCTAGAGATTTGAACATATTGCTTAACTTACAAGATCGACGCCAATGGTGCTCAAATTGTCTGAGAGTAAAATATTGGTGATATCATTTGGTATATTTTTCGGAAGTACTCCGTCATTTCGAAGCTAATTCATTTAAGTTTACCTTATATATGTAAATTAATATACTTTGGAAGTTAGTATGGTTTTTATTCTCAGGTTAATAGTATTTAAGAATTATAATTTTATTAATCTTATAGTGAACCAGTTTTATTCTTTTCTTATGGACTTGAGATTCAAATGCATTTAAACAAAAGTGAGCATTTATTGGCTTTTTGGAGTTTTTATGGCAATTGGTATTAACCAAGTGACATATAGTAATCGTAAATTCTGTCGGTCTGTCTGTCGGTCCCGTTTTTGCTACTTTAGGCACTTTCAGGTAAGCTAGGACGATAAAATTTGGCAAGCGTATCAGGGACCGGACCAGATTAATTAGAAACAGTCGTTTTCCCGATTTGACCATCTGGGGGGAGTGGGGGCCGGTTAATTCGGAAAAAAATAGAAAAAATGAAGTATTTTTAACTTATTATGAGTGGGTGATGGGATCTTAATGAAATTTGATGTTTGGAATGATATTGTGTCTCAGAGCTCTTATTTTAAATTCCCACCTGATCTGATGACATTGGGGGGAGTTGGAGGGGGGAAACCTAAAATCTTGGAAAACATTTAGAGTGGAGGGATCGGGATGAGACTTGATGGGAAAAATAAGCACAAGTCCCAGATACATGATTGACTTAATCGGAATGGATCCGCTCTCTTTGGGGTCGTTGGGGGGGGGGGGTAATTCTGAAAAATTAGAAAAAATGAGGTATTTTTAACTTACGAATAAAATTTGATGTTTAGAAGGATATCGTGTTTCAGAGCTCTTATTTTAAACCCGACCGGATCTGGTGACATTGAGGGGGACTTGAGAGGGGGAAACCTAAAACTTGGAAAACACTCAGAGTGGAGGGATCGGGATGAAACTTGGTGGGAAAAATAAGCACAAGTCCTAGATACATGATTGACATAACCGGAACGGATCCGCTCTCTTTGGGGTAGTTGGGGGAGGGGTTAATTCTGAAAAATTAGAAAAAAATTGGGTATTTTTAACTTACGAACGGGTGATCGGATCTCAATGAAATTTGATATTTAGAAGGATATCGTGTCTCAAAGCTCTTATTTTAAATCCTGACTGGATCTGGTGACATTGGGGGAAGTTTGGGATGGGGGGACCTAAAATCATGGAAAACGCTTAGATTGGAGGGATCGGGATGAAACTTGGTGGGAAAAATAAGCAGAAGTCTTACATACGTGATTTACATAATTGGAACGGATCCGCTCTATTGGGGGAGGGGGTAATTCTGAAAAATAAGAAAAAATTACGTATTTTTAACTTACGAAGGAGTGATCGGATCTTCATGAAACTTCATATTTAGAAGGACCTCGTAACTCAGATCTTTTATTTTAAATCTCAACCGGATCAAGCGTAATTGGGGGGGGGGCAGTTGGGAGGTACCGGAAATCATTGAAAATACTTAAAGCGGTGAGATCAGGATGAAACTGGATGGGAAGAATAGAAACCGGTCTAAGATACGTAACTGACATAACCGGACCGGATCTGCTCTCTTTGGTGGAATTGGGGGGGGGGGGGGTAATTTTGAAAATTGAAGTATTTTTAACTTACGAAAGGGTGACCAGATCTTAATGAGATTTGATATTTAGAAGGATCTTGTGCTTTAAAGTTCTAATTTTAAATTCCGACCAGGTCCTGTGACATTGGGGGGAGTTGGAGGGGGAAACCGGAATTCTTGTAAAACGTGAAAATTTGGGTATTTTTATCTTACGAATAGATGATCGGATCTTAATGAAATTTGATTTTTAGAAGGAATTCATGTCTCAGAGCTCTTATTTCAAATCCTGACCAAATCTTTTGACATTGGGGGAGTTGGAGGGGGAAATTTTTGAAAAACACTTGGAGTGGAGGAATCGGGATGAAGCTTGGTGGATAGAATAAACAAATGTCCTTGATACGTGATGGACAGAGTCGTACTGGATTCACTCTCTTTTGGGGAGTTGGGGGGAGGGGTTCAGTGATTTGGCTAGTTTGGTGCTTCTGGACGTGCTAGGACGATTAAAATTGGTAGGCGTGTCAGGGAGCTGCACAATTTGACTTGATAAAGTCGTTTTCACAGATTCGACCATCTGGGGGGCTAAAGGGAGAGGAAAAATTAGAAAAAAATAGGTATTTATAACTTGCGAGTGGGTGATCGGATCTTAATGAATTTTGATATTTAGAAGGACATCGTAACTCAGAGCTCTTATTTTAAATCCTGACCGGCATTAAGCCTCTTATTTTCCTTTTTAAATCAATCTATTGATTCATAGAATTTTGTTAGAGCTCATACCATATGATCTCTTGGCTCTTAGCTCTTCTCGCCTCGTCACAAGTGCCATATGAGCTCTTAAGTCTTGTTCAAGCTTAAAATGAGAGACATGAGCCTAGAGCTGTAGAGAAGGGGGAAAAACGGGTGAAACCCCTGGCGCTCAAACCTTGAAGTCCCTAGCGCTCGAACCTCAAAGTCCCTGGCGCTCAAAGCTCAAGCTTGATTTGACCCCCACAGTCCCGGGAGAAGGGCTGCAAGCTATAAACTTTTCCCATTGTTTACATTTAGCATTGCTTATTGGGAAGCATGCAGATATTTTTCGGAGAATTTTTTATAGGGTAAAGGAGTTTTACATGAAAGAGGGGCAGGATTTCCCGGCATTATTTAAAAAATGATAAGAAATTAAATAAGAAAAACAAGCTTTTTCACCTGAGCGTAAGGATCAACGTTAAAACCAAAAACGAACAGAAATTGCTACGAATGTGAGGTTGTTGCCTCCCTCCTCAATACCACGCTCTTTACGCTAAAGTTTTCTTAGAATTTTTAAAATAGCTTAGTGTTCTAATTAAACAACCCTTGTGTTTCAGGAGTCATTCTTAAGTGACTGGAACAAAAAGTCAAACTTGAGTGTAAAGAGCGAAGTACTGGGGAAGGGCTACTCCCTCATATATGTAATAATTTGTATTCGTTTTAATTTTTGATGTTGTTCCTTACTTTCAATTGAAAAAAAACTTGTATTTTTGTTGAATCTACGCTAAAACACAACCCGAATATATAATTGCAGTTGAGGGCTAGTGGAATATTGTGTGCAGTTCTTCACATACAATCCCCATAACTTCTACTAAGAACTGTCAGTTAATTTGTATTGATACCTTGTTGCAAAAATCAGAGGGGATGGGTATCTCCGGGGCTAAGCTTATCTTTCAACAGTCCTGACTGAGCCCTCTAAAATCATTATGAGAGTGGCCCTGAGTGCCCGGAAGCTTAACATATGCCTACGATTGTAATATTACTTCTTTCGAGTATGACAGTGGAAAAAAACTGTTCTAAGGGGATTGTCAAGCTCGCCCCCCCTCCCCGCCATGTATGTGGAAAAAATCATAAAAATGTATATTCTTCGTCTATGAAAATAAAATAGTCTTTAAATCGATTTTTTTTTTAGTCCACACTACTACGTGAGCGTGAGAACTTTTTATTCTTATTTATTGGAACAAATATGATTTATACATTAATAGATGCTTTTAGTACTAAACTAATTCAGTATAGATTCTGTTAAGGAAAAATAGAGATATTGCTTACAAGTTGGTGAAGGTCATTAAAACGATTCTGAATTTCGACAGGTTGACGCTGTTGATCCGGCCATGGATAACGCCAGACCTAGACATTTTAAAAAGATGAATCATTTTGCTTTGTCATCAAGAGGTCAAACTTAATGATAATATTATAATCAGATTTCTTCAATCAGTGAAAATTAAGGCGGAGACCACCAAATTGGTGTAGATTTTACAATCTACACGTTAAGAAGGACATTTGGCTCTTTTTATAACCCACCTTAGGAATTTACTTAGGAGTGAGGCAGGGGAAATATTTATCAAAATGAAAATAGGGCGGGTTTTGCGAAAAAAGCCTATATAGGAAAGTGGGGTAATTAGTTAACATCTAGACATTTCAATGGGAAAAGGGGCTTGGAGGCCCACATGTTTTTGTGGGTGCCTGGGGACATAACTCGAGGAATCAGTTGTCAAACTATGGATTTCAATGTATGCACGTAGCTACGGTTTGATTCGGCAGGCAAGGTGTGATTAGTATTCGTCTTCTTTCCCTTTTCTAAATATAGTCTTTTTTTTATTGATTTAAAGTATTGTATTGGGTTAGTGTGTGGTTTGATTTCTTTTGCCGGGCAAGTGCCACAATTTCAATATTCTTTCTTGATTTTATCAGTTATATCTCTATTTAAGGAATGTTTAGAGGCTTTTAGTTTAATCCGAGTTGAATACAGTTTAATCGACTATAGTATATACGTCTTGGAAATATAGTCGATTCAGAAGAATGAAGGGGAAAGGGGCAAAATATATTTTTCATAATCTAGGGAGGGGGTAATTTGTTTCAATTTCGCAATTAAGATACCTAATTTTTTAATAAAATACAAAAAAGGGTATTTTCTAAGAAAATGCCCCAAAAAGGTGCTATTCAAAATCTAGGGAGCTAAGAACTCCATTTGAGTCTTCTTTTCTTGGACTTCTGGTTTTGGAAGCACAGCTCCATTGATAGGAGCAGTAATTTAAGCCATATTTAGTTGTTTGTTTTTTATGTGTTTTAATTAGTTTGTTAGCCTATCTACTCCTAGCCTAAGGGCAAAGTCATGATTTCTGATGAACAACATATCTGAAATAAAGCCAATATTTCTTTGATTAATTGATAGACCTCATGTAAATAGTGCTATGTAAACAAACTGAATAGTTTTTCTTTACTGAAAGTAAATTTAGAATTTTTTACTGGAAAGTTAATGAAGTTAGAAAGTTTTACTGGATCATTTTACTAGAAATAAAGTTACAATAGTTTTTATTACAGTAGTTAGCTCACACATTGAAATCCAACTACAAGATAACTCTGATCTTTACATATTTTGCAATTCCAAAAAAAGGGTGTAATTAAACCCTAGGCGAAGCATGTAATGCCATTGAATATTTAATCCAAAGCAACTCTATGTTTACCAAATTTTACTTTTGTATTTTTATCTTTCTTGGCGTTTGGTGTATTTAATCTTTAGCTTTGATTTTTATTTTATTTTAAAAGTTAGTACGTTACATCTGGCTAGACTTGAATCTAGCCGAAATAAAACTAAACACACATCCTAGTTTCTCGTAATACATTATCCTCTTAGAGGATGATTAAAGACGATAAAGGAAGCAAGACGTATAAAATCTGTAAATTAAGCATCTCAGATTAAAATTCATCTCAGCCTCATGTAAATAGATTATGATAAGAGTTTTTCCCTGTCTTATAAATTGTTTCAATGGTACATTTCGAAGTTGCGAAATTTTTTATACTTTGTAGAGCTCCATAATTTTTTCGTTTTATTTTTTTATTTTTAATTTATTTTTTCGTTTATTTTCTGCTGATTTCACACATGTTCCTCATTTTCAAACTTGGCTCCCGCCAAGGTTTAGACCAGGCAAATTCTGGGGGTGGATAGAAAAAGTAGGAGCCAATTTTCCAAAATCAAGAGAATGACAGCGAAAAATGAAAAATGAGCCAGGCACACATAAAACTTTGTAGATCTCCATAATTTTTTTGTTTTATTATTTTCATTTTTGATTTATTTTTTCGTTTATTTTCTGCTGATTTTTCACACACGTTCCTCATTTTCAAACTTGGCTCCCGCTAAGGTTTAAAACAGGAAAATTCTGGGGGTGGGTAGAAAAGATAGGAGCCAATTTTCCAAAATCAAGTGAAAATGACAGCGAAAAATGAAAAATGAGCCAGGCAAAAATAAAACTTTGTAGATCTCCATAATTTTTTCGGTTTATTTTTTTATTTTTCGATTTATGTTTTCGTTTATTCTCTGCTGATTTTTCACACACGTTCCCCATTTTCAAACTTGGCTCGCGCTAAGGTTTAAGACAGGCAAATTCTGGGGGTGAGTAGAAAAAGCAGGAGCCAATTTTCCAAAATCAAATGAAAATGACAGCGAAAAATGAAAAATGAGCCAGGAAAAAATAAAACTGTGTAGAGCTCCATAATTTTTTCGATTTATTTTTTATTTTTTTATTTATTTTTTCATTTTGATTTTTCACACACGTTCCTCATTTTCAGACTTGGCTCCCGCTAAGGTTTAAAACAGGCAAGTTCTGGGGGTAGGTAGAAAATTACGAGCCAATTTTCCAAAATCAAGTGGAAATGACAGCGAAAAAAGAAAAATGAGCCAGGCAAAAATAAAACTGTGTAAGAGCTCCATAATTTTTTTGTTTTTTTTTTATTTTTGGATTTATTTTTTCGTTTATTTTCTGCTGATTTTTCACACACGTTCCTCATTTTCAAACTTGGCTCCCGCTAATGTTTAAAACTACATAGGTGCATATACAGTTCTTTTACATCCAAAATTGACTCCTGATTTTCTACGATTTTAAGACGCAACTTGTTATGTAAGTATCCACTTAACCAATATAAAGAATAAGATTTCATTTTTATGGTCTTGGTACTTAAGTAAAAAATACAACGGAGTTTAAAAAAAAATCGGCTGATATCCTTGATATAGAATGAATGGCTTTGACTGGCTTGGGGTCAAGGCTGTATCCTGGGGATTGGGGTTTTGAACCCTCTCCTCCTCCCGAAATGTTTGCCTGACTCGTAAAAGCGTAACAAAACTTAATATAAACGAATTTTTGACGCGTTTTTAAAGATTTTTGTACCCCCCCCCCTCGAACAAAAATTCTCTTGTAACCCCCTCCCCCTCCCGAACACAAATCATGGATACAACCCTGCTTGTTGTAGTGACATCATGCAGCTTCGTGCTGCAATTAGTGGCTAATTCTAGTATTAGGACTGTACAATCTTGTAATGACACATTTTGTAGGTATATATATTTTGGATTTGCGTGGATAATAGTGCTTTGTGTAATTGATGAATGTCCATAACTCATCACCAATCTCGCAAGGCCATACTACAGGTACACCCCGGTGCCGCGCCGATAAAAGAAGGCCAACGGTGGCAGAATGAGACATGAGGTTCTTCTAAATATCATATTCCATTAAGATCTGATCACCCGTTCGTAAGTTGAAAATGCCTGATTTTTCTAATTTTTCCTAATTAGCCCCCCTCCAACTCCCCCAAAGAGAGTGGATCCGGTCCGGTTATTTCAATCACGTATCTAGGACTTGTGCTTATTCTTCCCACCAAGTTTCATCCCGATCTCTCTATTCCGAGCGTTTTCCAAGATTTTTGCCCCCCCCCCCCAAACTCCTCCCCAATGACTTTGGATTCGGTCGGGATTTAAAATAAAAGGTTTGAGTTACGAGGTACTTCTAAATAACAAATTTCATTAAGATCCGATTACTCGTTCGTAAGTTAAAAATACCTCATTTTTTCTAATCTTTCAGAATTAACGACTATTAGAGGAAACGACTATTTCTAATTTAATCTGGTCTGCTCCCTGATACGCCTGCCAAATTTCATCGTCCTAGCTTATCTGGAAATGCCCAAACTAGCAAAATCGGGACAGACAGACAGACCGACAGAATTTGCGATCGTTATATCACTTGGTAAACAGCAAGTGCCATGAAAACAAAACAAACAAGAGTTTAAGGTACTTACGTATTATTGCGACCCCACTCAAGAACTTTGATCTGATCTGTATGTGTAAAACCGGTTTGTTTTGCATTCAGAAACAAATAGCTTAGGTACAGTGAGATAAACTACTATATAGGTACATTTTGGTGAAATATATAGGTACATTTATAATATATAGTATAATAAATAATAAATATAGTATTATAATAAATATATAGGAAATATATAGGTATATAGGTACATTTTGGCCTGCTTTCCATAATTCTTTCTGTAGTTTCCATAATTTTGTTAATAAATTACTATGTTTTCATGATGTTTAGGTTTATTTCATTAGGATTAACCTAACTTCACTTCTTGAGTGTGGTCGCTATAAGACATAATCACCGGATTTAATGTCCTCAAAATTTACAAAATGATTTTTAAAATGAACTTATCATGATTGAAATACAGGAAATCAACGACCCCTCCTTTAGTTGCAAATCTTGTTTTTGAGAGTAAAAGCGAACAATGATTTTTCACCATTAACGGAGGTATCTCTTTAGACACCTCCATTTTTCGAATTTAATGTACTGAGAATTAGTCTTTGTTTTAGAGCTACGCAGAGAACACATCCATATCAGCGACCTTCAAATTATAAATCACCGACCCCTGAAAATTCAATTTTGCTCAGCGTTTTAAGCAATAAATGTTCTCCCAAGCCAAGCTATTCCAATCACGAATCAAATCACCAGGAAGCGGAATTTAAGCTGGACATACAGTCTCTGCCGTCACTGTTGCCGATACAATGTTCTAATACAAGTTTAACTGTTAAAGATGCCATGAGTGATCTTGATACTCTTGTTTGGTCCATGGCGGATGCAGAGATTGAGCAAGTGAGTCAGCGATTAAATATACCCCGAAGTAAGTATTTTGCTTAAAATTTTTCTAAATTTGTGGACCGTGTTTCTTAATCTGTTCACATGTTTATTAGATTCAGGACGAGTTTGGGTAGATAGGACGCATTTGCGCCATTTGCGTATTTTTTGTTTTGTCCAAAAAATCGGCATATTTTTTAAAAAGTGAATTGTCTGGATAATTTTCACATTCGGCATGCTTTTTTAACGTAAATTCTTTTTATTAGATTTTCACACTTTTATTAGATTCAGGACGAGTTTGGGTAGATAGGGCGCATTTGCGCCATTTGGGCATTTTTGTTTTGTCCATAAAATCGGTATATTTTTTTAAAAAGTGAATCGTCTGGATAATTTTCACATTCACATTTTCAAACAACTGTTGTTTGTAGTGCATTTTTACTTTTTTGACTATACTGTTTTATACCGTAACCGTACACCTTGGTAACAATGTTCAGGGTTGCGTATATGAAGTTGGTCGAGAATTAACCTTGTTTCAACGGTTTTTTTCTCATTACGGTCTTATTCGATTCTGAAATACATATTGCTACATCTTTTCGATTTTAATATAGGATCTTGAGGGGTGTATATGTTTTAGGTCTTAGGGTATGGCTTCTCACGATGAAACCATGTAATTGTGTGTATTCTAATTTTCCCTTTTTATTCAGTAAAAAAGGGGGGAATCTGGGAAGCCGATTTTTAAAATGGGAAGAGCCAGCTAGAATTGGTACTTATAATGCTCTCACAATACGTCACAGAACCTTCTTCACTAGCATAAATTTATACCTTGCGTTGCGTTATGTAATCTTCTGGAGCAAATTTTATAAGCTGTACCAAGAAAATTCGTGCACTACGTAGGAGTTTACGTTACGTAAATTTGTGTTACGCTTCGAAAAAGTCAACACCTAACAACAAAATGGAATTTCTGGAAGTGCGATTATGAAATAAATTAGTATACTTTCCCTAGAAAGCTTTTAACGCTTAATCAGAGCTTGAATCCCCATCTCCATTCCACATTTTAATTTTTGAATAATTTGCTTATGATGATTGTGATGTTCATAGACAATGATTAGTATTATTTAAAGGTTTTAAGTGTTAAAGGCTAAACTTAACCACTTAACATAGAAAATTACGTACGTCGTGTGAAAGTCACTTTACTCTTTTCTATGAGCTGCTGCGAAGAGATTTGTTTGTAACGGTTGTTAGAATATTTTATGACAGTGACAGGTCATTATTGACTTATCAGATCAGATGCTCTTAAAAAGAAGTTTGTCTTTATTGCTGCCCCAGTATCCAACGGGCAAAATCGGATTCGTGACTTAGGTATAACTTAAACGGGTTTTTATTGGATTATTGCCACCCACTGCAACTTTTTAAGATGACCATAACTATCTGCCCAACTGTAATCCGTTTGGTAAATTAATCAGCCGAATAAAAAATGAATTACCAGATGACGCCAATGCAGACAGTTGAAGTAGGCCTAAATTGTTGGTGGACCTAGAGAGAAAAAGAAAGTTTAATCTCAGAACATCAGTAAACTCGGTTTTTAAAAGGCTCCCTTTTTTAAAGTAGTATTAAAAATAATATGTAGACAATATTTCCATAAATTAGAAGATTTCCTGCCCTATGCTTGTTTTTTAAATTTAATAAATAGGATTAGTTTTTTTTGTCTGTGTTTTGTTTTGTTTTTTTATAATTTATCCTGGAAAGGTTTTGTGTTTTTTGGAGAAATCGACCCTTGTGCCTCTCATGTACACATTTTCTTTCTTTTTATATTCTTTATTCCCAAAAGTAACCAATTATTAATTATTTTATTCAGAATTGACATATTTTAAAAGGGTAAGGGATTAGAAAACAAACAAACTAGAAGTGATAGAACAACACTGTTAACCTATTCCAGTTCAGCAAAAGAAAATAGGCAATAATAGTTCACATTCTATTCTTTTCCTTTTCTCAACCTTCTTAGTTGATTTATTTTCATCCTCAAGAATACCCAAGTCCAAGGTGAAAGGTAATACTCCACATTTAAGCCTTATTTTCATATGACATTCCAATGAAATCGCGAAGAGACTCTTTCTTAGTACTGCATAATCAAATTGGTATCTCGAACGGGTGGTGACCCTTTGCGTTTCGGCTGAAGTTTTGGCTGTAAAATACTGACAGAAACGGGACTTTACCCATCTCAAAAATTGGATTTGAGCCAGATCACTAGTCTTGTTGTCAGAAACAAACCAACAGATTAATTGTTGATAGTTGATATCATGATAAATAGAAGACCAGATGGACAAGTTTACTGATTTCGCTGAAAATTTGGGCGATGGATACTTATCTATGAAAATATTTGAAAACCGAATTTCGATTTGTTCCAGAAATAAGACTACCACTACTTAGAATATGCCCCAGTATCTTGGGATTCAAGTCCTGATTCCGGGATCTTTTGAAAATTGTATACAACCCACATTATCCAGTAGTATGTAGTGCAAACATTTTAATACTAGGCTATTCAATGTCTTGGAATTTTTTTTTCGAACCTTGAGACTCTTGGAAGGAAACTTGGGATATTGTTGATTTCTCAGTAGCAGGTCTGATTGCCCAATGGGACAAAAGTTAGTAAACCAAGCACATTATTCCTTATTTCCAGTGGCGTAGCCAGAGGGGTCAAGGAGGCAGGCTGTCCGCTGGCGCAGCCTTTGAAGGGACACTAAACTGAGTATTTCTTGATGTAGTAATGGTTGAGAATTGAAATTTTCCCTGGCTGCTGAAAGCTATCTACGCTTCTGCTTACTCCGGGAGGCAATTACACCCACTTTTTCAGCTTAAAGTTTGCCAGGGGCAAAGGCAGTGGCGTCAAACCATGAAAATTTAGGGGATAGTGCAAAACTTTTTTTTTCGAAATCCAATGAGGCAATTTTGCTGTTTTCTTTTAATTTTCAATGAAAATGCCCAAAAAAGGAATTTCAATATGAATACCAAAAAAGTTCTTTTCAAAATCTAAAGTAGGGGACAAACAAATACAGAGGAACAAGAGCGTTGGAAATTGATAATAATAGAGAAGTTGGTTATAAAAAAAGCATTAGCGCCATCCAGTGAAACCCAAAAGCTATCAACGTTTTAAATTTAGTTCTGTACCGATAGCAGCAGTCGGCAGTATGACTGCTGGTTGTTGAGCTTTCATTGCCTGAGTAAACTTGAGGTTTTTGAGCATTACCTGACCGTACTTTATATTTGAGTGATTTATTTTTCTTATCTCTTATTGTACCAAAGGCGCTCTGGTAAATTTTTGAACTTGAACATTTTCATTTTTCTTTCAGCCTTCTTGTTTACATTTGTTTTATTGATTCCACTGTGTAAGGTGTTAGTAGTTTGCATTAAAGTGTGTAGTTCGCTAGCAGTTTCAACGAACAATTTCTATTACGCACTCGTAGAATGGCTATTTTTGTTGTTTTAAAACCGCAGAAATCTGTTTCTATTCAGTTTTGTAGTAGCTTTTGTCTAGGGTGTGAAAACTGGGGTGCCAATTTTTTGCAAGGTGTACTAGAATTTTAAAAGTTTTTTTGCACTTCGATAAGAAAATTATTACAATTTATAGTTCTGAATAATTTTTTGCAAATTTATATACATTCAATAATTTTTTTTATCAAGGTTGTTTTGGCAAATTTCCAATGTGAATATTTGCATTTTTTTTCAGCCTTCTTATGATGTAAATACATATGAAAAAAAAATGTAATTTTGAAATCATAAGGTCAATTTTCTTGGCTGGTGCGGGGAATGGACAGCCCACTAGAGACCATGAATAGTAGTATAGTATATTTGACACAAACAATCCCGCAGGGCCTTGGCAAAAAAACAACATACAAATGCAATTAACAACATACAAATACAATTACAGGATTCAATTTAAACATTTGATCAAAACGATGAAAGCACAGAAAACCATTCAAAAACGCTAATACAAACGAACAAAGACATCATATAACACTCTCACGATGGGTTATACCCCCAAGGAGAAACCGAGCCAGATCCTTGACACAAATAAAACATCCATTTCCAGCAATTTTCCACCCAAGGCTCGTCCCCTTCCTCCACTTTAAAAATTCTCTTTCTCAAGACCCTTAACCCTTCACTATTCCCCAGAAAATCAAAAATAACTCAAGAGTCTTCTTTTGCTGTTAGTGTCTATGAATGACATAGATACTAACTTATATAGTGTCCAGATACTTGTATCGGAAGAAAGGTAGTAATATCGGAAGAAAGGGAGTAAAGAGAGTAAAAAAGAAATGTAGTGAACTAACATATATTGTGCCCCGATACGTGTGTCGGAAGAAAGGGATTAAAATCGGAAGAAAAGGGAGTAAAAGAAAAGGAGTGAACTGACAAATGGTCCCGATACATGTATCGGAAGAAAAAGATTAAAATTGGAAGAAAGGGAGTAAAATTGAAGAAAGAAAGTAAAAGGGAGCGAATAAACATATATAGTGTCCCGATACTTGCATCGGATCAAAGGGAGTCAAATTCGATAAAACTTCAAAACTGACGAATTGGAAAATGCGAGGAATTATAGTAATTAAAAGAAACCTTTAGCTTTGTGGGGAGGGAAAATCCCCCACCCCCTATGCAATTTCCTTTAAGAGCAACTTTTCCATGGAAAAATGACAAATTGTCACTCGGGATGCGCATTTGTTCGCGCATGTATATCAAAGTCTATTGAGATTAAACCGCAATTATACTAGTAATTGCATTCACATCATAGTCAAATAGGGTTCATTACCCATCACGATCAACAAAGGAGGCTGTGACCCTTAGACTTGATTGCTGACTACCGATTTACTAGTGGTATATAGTAATAACCCCAATAAATATTCGACCTGTGATATCTGAGAATTGTATATGAATAAACCTTCATTCGCCTTTAGGTATCTCATATGCCTTTTTGATTATTTTAACTGATAAAATGTCGCTATCGTGACTGCACCTACAGTGATAAAACAAAAATCAGAACTTCATGCCTCGTGACTTTTTTTTATATTTACTACCTTATTATGAAAAAATTACTGACGTAGCTTGTTGGAAAATTTATTTTTGACAAGATCTTTTTCCCCTCGTTACTTTTATTGTTGTTTCTATTTTATGAGTCTTCTTTTGAATATATGAAGCTTATGAAAAACCCATACCTTTTATCCGTTATTTCAAGTTCGTGAGCACAGAACTTAAAAGAAGCCTAGAGTTTAATGACTAAAGACTCATAATAGTAGGAGAAAAATAAGTTTTGACCAGGAAAAAATTGGTACAGAAATGGTTTCTTCACCATCCGGACCGGAAAAAAATGCTTAACAACATATCAAAAATCTAAATCTCTAGCTCGATGCGAAATTGTTTTTTTTTAAATTTTTTTTTATTTATTTTCTCAAAAACCGGGAAAAAAATTAAAAATGTAAACTATAATGTTTTACACATCTTTTTAGATCAGCTTTTGGCTCTGAATTCATTTCTGATACTCATTTCGTTACCTGACCATAAGAAAAATATTTATCAGCAAAAAAAAAAAATGGGGAAAAAAACTCTTACCAGCGTTGTAGTCTATTTCGCTATGTAAACGAAAGGCTTAGAAAAAAAAAAGACTAAACAACAATAAACAGGAATGACGAAACACATCAGCGCCAAACACCATGAGACAAGGTAGGTTCTAACATAATGTGTTCAGAGAAAAGCTTTTATCTTATTTTTCAAATATATAAAAATTGCACATCATCAAAATATAGGAATTAGATTTTTCATCATCACAGTTAACTGTTATTTTTCTTCACTAAGTTCTTCTTCTTGAAACTTCGAATTGTTGCACGAGCTTCCCTTACAGGTACGGCAGGCTATAGTACACTCAAGTCCATTTTTCTTACAGGTACACTTTTCACTATCACAGCCGTCAATACGACACGAGCATTTGATAATTTTTAGCAACTGAGACGGAGCGGCAGGGAGATCTGTTTTTATTGGCGCAAAAACTTCGTTATCCTGCAGTTTCCATCCCAGGCGTAAAGGGTCTACTGGGTTCACGAGCCAGATTCGAACTTGGCAGTAGACACGTAGCGAGTGATACTTCGCTGCTGCCTGAGTCAGTGGCAGTTCTTGTGGATGCACGAAAGTGGTGGCAGTGCTCACTTTTCTGTGAAAGATTAGCTTTCTGCCAGTGTCCAGGTTCGAAACATCAGGACAACCGTACAGTATCAACAATGCTCGCTCTCCTGCTGCCACAATATCGTCAAGCGATGCGAGCTTGTCGCCAAATATAGCAGCGCTGTCCCTGAAACTCTTGTTGGAAAGTAGCAGCTGAACGGCTTTTCCCTTTCCTATTCCGCAAAGGTGAGAGGTTGTGTCACAACCCAGCACGGCATGACAGAACGGTATCAGATTGCTGACATCTGTTCCTAGCTTCTGCTTCATCTCACTAATATTGCAAGCTGAACTAGTACCGCCAAACTTAGCTTCAGGTGAGAAATATAAACGCCCGGAACGCGAATCTGATCGACTGATCAGAAGAACCAAGATGTCAGTATCATCAGCAACCACGATTGTGTCTGTAAGACTAGCAGCTTCTACGGCTTTTTCTACAATCAGAACGTCGGCGTCTCCTTCCAAGTGGAAAATTCGGAAACCAACGGCTTCCAAATGGTTGCCGAGCAGCTTCAGGAAACGTCCTTTGTTTGTCTTACATGAAAGAAACTCTTCTTTCTTCATGCAGAGGGTCACCTCTTCTGTGAAAAAGACTTGGCCGCCAACCATTCTTGCTCGACGTAAATGGGTAGCATCTTTGATTGCTGGACCACCTTCATATCCGTCAAACACAACGATCGCACTAAGGTACCTTGCTTGTACGTAATGGACGTATGAAGCAAAGATGACCTTGAAGGTTGACCCTACCTTCCATGGAACTCGATGTAGACATTCGTCGTGTCGGACTTGAGGATCTTCATAGACTTCCACCAGAGCGGCTGGTCAAATGTGAGAACGGGTGTGAATCCGTAGGTTCTGCCTTGCGAAGCTACAAAGCGCAAGGTTGAGTAAAGGCAGGATTCGTTGCTAGACGGGAGGTCAATCATGGGCAAAAACAAGACGCTTGCCTTGCTGCGAAGGTTTCCCGTTTGATGATGTATTTGGTTAGAGAAAACTGACTGCATGAATCCATTCCAGCTCGGCCTTGGGACATTCAGGAACCCGGTAGCTAACCAGAGCTAATCGAGTGAGGCATACGGGTCGTTGACATTTTTGCCAGGGATCTTCTCATATTGCACCTTTGAAAGCACTGTCTCACTTGAGCGGTAATGGTAGATGGGAATTTTTCCTTTTTGGGCTACTTCATCTAATGAAACTTCAACTCTCGGAATGGGCGATCGGGTGTTAATGAGAGGAGGCGTGACTGTTGCTAGCAGAGCCATCCCATGGAAAGTGTTTCTTCCGTCCATCGTGCAAACATCGTAATCTGCATTATCAGCTACATGCTGCACAGCATGTGCGGAGGTAACTCCTGCAAGGCTAGATTCATCATGGACTGATGCACAGCGTTTAAATTTCTGGACTTCAGCATAGGAGGAGCAGAATCCATGGCTGTGTAGAGTGTCAATAAGAAATCTGGACTTGAAATGGTGATCCAGTTGCACTGCTAAGCCTAGTTGCAGTGGACAAATGAGGGCATGCGGGCGAGCTGCTTGAACGATGGAATTGCCAATGGCAAGCACTTTGAAGGAAATATCGGTTCCAAGGAATATTTCATCTAAGAACACCATTAGGCTATCAGGTAGAGAGCCTTCCAGCTGTTCTCCAGAAGAAATCTGCTTTGCGGTCATATATGATTCCTTCTGTGCTGGCAGTCCTTTGATATCACTTTTGATAATCTTTGCTGCTGCTCTAATAAGCTTGATTTTCTCACTCTATTCGTTATCGGTTTTGTCCAAGTAATAAAAATTCTAGAGTATCGCTGATGCTTTTTCTTTGAATGTCACCACGTCAGCCTTACCGTCTATAGTTGCAAATACTAGCTGGTCACTGAAATATTCCAGAAGCTTGCTCTTTAAGTACTTGTTACATTACGGTTCAAGGTCTGTCCCATTCAAAAGCTCTATCATTTTAACAACAAGTTCACTGACTGTATACTGTTCTTCGTCATTTTCTTCGAAAAAAGTAGCCAGCTTCAAAAACGCCTGATATCTTTCATCGTGACCTGGCCTCCCCCTTTTTGGACGTTTTTTATCTGGCTCAGTATCTTCGAGTATTCCAAAAAGTTCTTGCGTCGCAAATCTGGCTGGAAGGCTCTTATTTAATCGAAACATAGAAGAACAGGCTGCGTGATCAATGGCGTCAACTGCGTGCAGGTCTGACACTGCACATATTCGGCGGAAAACGTTATTTGACCGATCATCATCACGGCTTTTGCACACTGCCTTCACACTCTCTTCAAAGTCTTTAGTCTGAACCTTGTACCACTCGTGTCCTTTTCTGTGGGTAGTGTGGAGATTTATCCTTGTAGTGCAGAAAAAGCAACACTCTTGGAAGTTGAAACTTGGGGTCCGTGATCGGAGTACCACTTTTTTTGCTTCCGTCTTTTCTTGCAAGGTTCGTCGTCTCTCATTCTCAATTTTCGACAGGTATATTTTGTTTGTGAAAGTCTTTCTGCAAGCAAGATGGACTTGGTTCCCTGCCTCGACAGAGATGCTGGTACCTCTCGTTTTGCTAGCTTCATTGATCGCCATAGCTCCTTTTTCTGCAAGTACCGACGATTCTGAGGTGTCTATTGAACGTTCACAAAGGGGACATAAAACTGCGGTCTCAGCCATCTAAAAAAGAGAACTGGGAATAAGTGAGCTGTCGGTGAATGTTACAACGAAAACCCTCATTCTGAACCGAAAAATTCGTGCTCCTCTTCGAAAAATACCCCGTGATCGTGTGTCGCTTGATTTTTTTTTTTTTTTTTTACTTCATACAAAAACAAAAACAAAACA
Organism: Artemia franciscana; assembly: GCF_032884065.1. Classification (NCBI taxonomy): domain Eukaryota; kingdom Metazoa; phylum Arthropoda; class Branchiopoda; order Anostraca; family Artemiidae; genus Artemia; species Artemia franciscana. Next base: position 55,673,153 of record NC_088864.1, read on the forward strand.
TAAAAAAGAATTAAATGATTAAACGTGATGTTTCTGTCTAATAAAAGAGCACAAAAACAATCGTTTCTTAAAAGGCAAACCATCAATAAACTATTTTTCTTTTCACGGTTCCTCATTCTCGGGATTCTGGAAATATCTAAACAATAGGCGCAAAAAACGTGAAAAAAGGGAATTTCGCAACGGGATGGAGATTTAGATTTTTGATATGTTGTAGAGCTCTCTTTTCTGAACACAGTGGTGCAAAAATAATTTCTGTACCAATTTTTTCCTGGTTCGACCATTTTTTTCCGTATCTTTCCCCTACTATAATGCTTGTTCAGCTTCCACAACCTGTATAACATCATAGTAAAATATCTAAGGACAATGTCTAGCACATTCTGAGATGCAATAGGACACTTGGTAATGCTTCATTTAATCGAATAACGTTTTTCGTCCGTATCTATAATTTGAGCCCCCCCCCTCGGGATTTTGGAAATTCTTTTTTGTTGTTTTCATTAACAAAAATAAAAAATGCCCCCACCTATCAAAATTTTGAAAAACAGCTTTTTGTATCTTTATTGAAAAAAATCGATAAAAATTTGATAAGCGAAATATCGATGAAATTGCAACAACTGAATTGTGGGTGGTTTAAGTTTGCCATTTGAGAATAGGTTTGGAAGCCCATTTTAAGAAGACTATGTCACTTATAAAGCCTAAATTTACCTGTGAACATGAAATATGCCATCGTAGTAATCTGCTAAGACAGATGGACCGAGTGAATGGATAGAGGCAGCAAAAAGTCGAGGAAGTGGGCTTTTTGCTAGCCAAAAGACTCCCAAAGCTGAATAATGAGGATTAAGTGATGGGTGACAAAAGATTCACCAAGTGGATAGTTTCTCCGACCTAGCCTACATTTAAAGTAAGGATGGTGGATATAGTGAAGATCTAAAATTTAGAATAGCCAAGGCATTGTGTGTTCTTTCACAGTAAAAAAAGGCCTGAAAAACTTGAAATATAAGTTTACGAACTTAAATTATGACACTGAAGATGATGATAATGAGAGTGATTATGTATGCTTCTGAAATGCTGATGCGCTGAAAGGTTGAGGAAGGTTTTTTTATATGTTTCCCAGAAGAATTGCTGAAGGATGATTTTAGGTATTCGTATAGGATCCCTATATGACTATAACTGCTTTTATATGGTTTTCTAGGGCTATAATGGAAGAAATCTTAACCAGGTTAGGTCACAATTCAAGGATGAAGTATGATGGATTGCCGAAAACTGTGCTACATAATAGCCTTTCTGGAGCCCAAAAAGTAAGACCTCTTTGAAGAGGATTAAAAGAGCTCTTAAGAGGTAGAGGTAAGGGGTAGTAAAGAGTGAAGCTTGGAACAGATTGGGGAAGAGGAGGAGGAGGATGCACGGTTGTGTAGGCCCAATGCGTATTGGTGATGCGTTGAGCTTTAAAACTAGTAGTAGGCTAACTGATTGATTACCCCAGGTAGTCAGAGTTCAAGTAATCACCATCCCCCTTCCATCGAAGGACAAAAGGTTGTAACGTCCTGCAAAATATTGTCTTTATCTTGAGCAAAAAGTTTTACTATCACTTCCATGAATTTTCGCACGTCATTGCAGGTAATTTGTCTGTTATTACAGGTTCGTGAGCGCTGTACTCAAAAGCAACCTCCAGTCTTTTGACTACTCATAATGTTTGTTAGTATTTACCACCAAAATGAGATCATAATGGTTGTTCAGCCTAAAATCCTACATGACATCACAGTAAAATATCTAAAGGCGTTAAGTTTAGCTGGTTCTAGAATGCAATATCATGCTTATGTATCATATATGCCGTTGCTGGTGGAAACTAAATTTGTTTACCAGATTTTTTGGGGGAGTATAAGGGGTTTCTTCAATTTAAAACAAGAGAAACTATTTCCCATTATTTACTTCAACTCAGTTCCTCCTACGTCGAATAGCGCATAAGGCGACAACGCTGCCTTTCCATAACGACCTCTGAAGAACTTGCGGTCACAGGTTTACCAGAGATGCACCCGCCAGTGAAGCTTTCCTCTCTAGTCATCGGTCAAGCGACGCTTTTTACCCTCCGCGCCTTCTAACGCCAGGGAGAACCCACCATCAAACACCATGGGGGAGCCTGCCATCACCCATACGGACCACATTGCCTTCACCGTATCTACTGGTACTTCACATTTTATTAACTACCAATATTTGCTTTGCTTTTTTCGCGTATGAAGGTGTTCGCAATTCTATCAGACCAGTGAATACCCAGAATGCGCCGGAAGCAACTGTTTTTGAAACCCTTTATTTGTTTACATAAGTGCATCCATTCATAAGTACTGAGAGGACATTGTTATTAGGCAGTCGGAGTTTGGGATTTAGAGAGTTTATACAGTTTTTCCATACTTTACTTAGTTTGGTCAAAGCATTGCCTGCCACCCAATTCGTATAGTGATTTCGCGCTCCAGGCCTCCGTCAGAATGTTTGAGGATCCCAAGATTTGAATTCTGCAACCTTCTCTTGCTCATCAGTGGCCTGATGAGCCATCACCAGACGTTGAATTAACGTTCTTACGCATGACTTATGTTTTGGTTATTCCAAACACAACCACAAGGGATGGCAGGGGTAAAGTTGTGGCCATTCCCAAGACCAAAAGTTTACAAAATATCCAATTCAGGAAAGATATGGCACCTTTCTCGTAAGCAAAATTCTTTCTTCTAACTCTTGACCCCGCTTTAAAAGCAATTTTGTAGAATTGCCTACCATTACAAAGGTTTATGAGGGAACCCGTCTACGGGGTCAATGGAAATCATAGAAATCGATGTGGCAGTAATTTTAATAAAGCAGTTGAAACCTTGAAGATGTTTTTTTCCTAGAAATGGTTTTCTAGCCTAGAAATGGGATCCTAAAAAATGGTTTTCTTAGAACCAAATATCAGATTTTATATTCTAGCTCACAAGTATTAAAAAACGTTTTCCGGGGAGGGAGGCGTCTCATCAGAAAGCTATTAGGGAACAAATTCTCTCCCATCCCTCCCTTCCCTGTCTGTAGATATGCCTATTAGCGTTGTAATAAAACTACTAGATTAAAGATATATTATTTAAGTGAGCAGATAGCCAGTAGCGGGGAACCCAGATGACCAATATCTGTTCTGGTTAAGTTAACCACAGGATGATGGCTAGAATTCTTTCATTGTAAAGATTTGAAGTTTGTTTGAAATAATGCTAAACCTGTGTTATAAAAGTGGCTATTCTTCTTAGTAATTAGACAATAAATAAATTCGAAATTAATTTAACATTTAAAGACTTGACCAGAAGTTTGAAAGGTTTTAAACAAGCCCAGGACAAAAATTAAAGATCAGAGAAGGAGGGGCTGAATTCCAGGTGTCACGGGTGTGGTCACTTCGTAAATTTATGTAATTGGCAACTACACGTCGCTGTTTTAAGAAGTCCTGTTTGACCATACTATAACATAGGGTCATTGTCTTTGAAATATATAATTTTTCTGACACGTTGCATAAACCATTAATGCATAGAAAAGGATCCCAAAAAGGCAATATGTTTTTGTATTGATGAATTATAAAAACAGCAAAGGGTTTCGGCCAGTTTTCGTTGGGCTTCTATTTGTTGGAGTGGGGTCTCAGATTTCAGGAATCCGGCCAATTGCAGCAAAATTAAGTGGGTTTAATCATTATTGATTGGTTGAGTAACACATATTTAATCAAAATGATTGATAATCAGAACTTGATTAGTTATTAAAAGAACTGCTATTTTTTGTTTCTAGACTTATTTTTTCGGAAGGGGGATCCTAGACATCGGTTATTCAGTAAGTCGTAGTCAAAATCAAATTCATTAATTACCATTGGCTGAGTGATTCACCAATAATCAAATTAATTAACTATCAAAAGATATATATATATATATATATATATATATATATATATATATATATATATATATATATATATATATGTATATATATATAGGTGTGTGTGTGTGGTGAGTTCATCTGGATCATGAATTTTTTTTTCAAATATGGAAATATAGGCAAGAATATCTTAGAGTAGCCAAATTTCAAAAAAATATTAAAAAGGTTAATTACAAAAAAAGAAGCGATTCTGCGAATCTAGATGTTTTTAGTGGTGTCTGGTCCGATAGTACTTCTCTGTGAATGTTGCCACCCATAACCTTCACCTCGGTGTAGAAAAATACTCATTACTGAACATTTTTTTCTATTGGAAGATCTCGTGTAGAGAGTTTACTGTTTCAACCTCTTCCCCCTAAAGTCTGGCTTGTCGAAGGACTCATCAAAATAATTTATCCAGATTAGATTATGCAACTCTAGGCAGAAAATAAATTCTAGGCAGGAAATTGATTTGATGAATCTACCATTATTTTCTAATATCTATTCATTGTATGATATATAATTAAGATAAGATTCTACTAGTACTACAAAACACCACACGTTCGGAAACAATCATCAAATCCCCTCCCCCCCCCGCATAGGTCTATGGCCGGGAGAAAAATAAAAAACCAGAACAAACCAAAGGCAAATGTTACAAAAGAAAAAAATAAAACATTTTCACACAATTATACACTAAAAATGAAAATAAATCAGTCACTCACCATTGATTACGCGCAGAAAACAAAACCAGAGCAAAGTGCCGTCACGAATAAAATCAAACCTCCATTTTTCAGATCCCTATACTTGGAATCGTACAGACGTGATACGATGGGTAAGTCATGTCCAAGAGGAACTGAAGCTGGATCCTGTTCTCCTCTTATCATTCGATATGACAGGGGAAGAATTGGCCAAAATGAACGAGGAAAATTTCAGATCACGCTTCCCTAAGGTAACGGACTTTAATCATTCTTGGTTCGTCACTGTTAAATATCGTAATTGTCAAACAGTTCGTGGTAACGAACCGTAAGTAAAGAGCGACCCGGCTCCATAGTAACCGAAATTCTAAAAATCGGAATTTTGATACCAATAGGTATATCAAAAGAATCGGCTTTTTTTATGTTGATTTCAAATATATAAATTTCATTAAGTTTAGTCTTACTCATCAAAGGCTACGAGCCTGAGAAAATTTGCCTGATTTTCGAAAAAAGGGGGAAACAACCCCTAAAAGTTTAGTATACTTAATGAAAATCACACCCAATAGATTCAGTGTATCAGAGAATCCTACTATTTAGGTTTTCAGGCTCCTATCTGCAAAAATGTAGAATTTTGTATTTTTGCCAGAAGAAAGATCACGGATGTGTGTTTATTTGTTTTTTGTTCTGTTTAATTTTTTCCAGGGTGTCCATATAGGCCCAGTGGTTCTAGAATATCGGGATAGGGTTCGTTCGAAAAGAAATTAAAAGTTTTAGTGCGCTTTTTAAGTGATCGAAAAAATTGGAGGCAACTAAGCCTCCTCCCACGCCCTTTTTTCAAAATCGTCCGATCAAAATTTTTAGATAGCCATTTTGTTCAGCATAGTTGAAAGGCAGAATACCTGTGCCTTAAGTTTTTTCAACTGAAAGTAAGGAGTAATAATAAAACTTAAAACAAACAGAAATTGTTACGAATATGAGGGGGGGGTGCTCCTCCTCAACAACTTGCTCTATACGCTAAAGTTTGAATCCTGTCCCAATTCTTTGAACGACTCCTGAAACACTCTGTTCGTTTAATTAGAACTATAAGAAGTTTTTTTTTAAAGTTCTAAAATACTTTAGCGTAAAGATTGAGGGGTTTGGGAGAAACAATTCCCTCATATACGTAATGATTTCTGTTGTTTTTAAGCTTGTTGCTCCTTATTTTCAGTTAATAAAACGTGTTTTTTTTTATTTCACGCTTAAAGCTCGTATCTGACTTCATCCTTTGGAGGCAATTGCTAAATGCCTTTGCTAAGCTGTTCTCAAAGGGAGCATCAGCACAGCAATGTATGTTCAGTCCCATTTTGGTTTTCCTGATCAGCATTGTCACCTACCTTATCCAATCCAAAATTCAATACCGATTAAGTTTTTTCAGTGTAGTCAGGGTCTTATCCAGGATTATGATTATTTGGGGGGGGGGGGGTTACAAAAATATTTTTTGACTTTTTTACGGGTTCAAAAGTATTTTACGCATCAAAACTTGTTTATATTCATTTTGTTAAGTTTTTACGAGTCGGACAAACATTTCGGGAGGGGAGGGGTTTAAACCCCCTACCCTGCCCCTGGATACGGCCTTGCCTGTAGTACAAAAATTTACAAAGAATTACATCCTCTATGTAGATTTACAATTGGTATTTACTATCAAATTTAGCTGGAGTTTTAACAAGACCAAATCTACCCTCTCGTATATGTTTTGTGTCTTATATTATGTCTTTTACATAATATTTATATTGCAGTAGGACCTATTATAACATGACTATAAAATATACTGTAAATTTTAAATATTTCTCTTTGAGCTTATTTAAATGTTATATCTTTTTTAAATGATTACCATGATTAAAGATTGAAATTAAGGCAAAAACAATGTGAGAACAGTGGAATCATGTTCTATTTACTAGATAAAACTATGAATATTATTCAAATTGAATTACACAACACTATAAACAGGACTTATACGTACAAACTAAGTACTAGAAAACATTTACTTTCTGCTATTAATCAAAACTAAATTATAATTTGCGGCGCAAAGAGTTTGTTATATGTGCATAAAACTGAAATGCTGTTGTTTGATTCACGTATATTTTCTACCTCAAATATAAGTCTGTTGTTATTAATGTATACAAAAAAAAAAAAAAAAAAAAAAAAAAAAAAAAAAAAAAAAAAAAAAAAAAAAAAAAAAAAAACGCTTATAAATTTGAACACTGTCGTCATGAGTTTTCCTTGTTTTGAAGAAAATTACTACTTATCATGAAATACTAAATAAAAGACAAATAGGAGGGATTAGAGCATTTTCTAACTCTCTACCAAGAGGGCTATAGGACATAGTCAGGTTAACTAGAACCGTGGGGCTGAGGGCGAGGGCCCCCTAAAGTGTCATTATTCCGATGCTGCAAGTATGGAGTAACATTAAAAATCAAAACGGACAGAAATTATTCTCTAGATGAAGGGGTTATCCCCCTCCTCAATACCTTGCTCTTTACGCTAAAGTTTCTAACACTTTTAAAAAAACTTTCTATTCTAATAAACTGCCCTTGTGTTTCAGGATTTGATCTTAAAATATTGGGACCATCAAGCAAACTTTAGCGCAAAGACCAAGGTATTGATGAGGGGGCAACCCCTTCATATACAGAATAATTTCTGTTCGGTTCGAGTTTTAATTTTACTCCTTACTGTCAGTTTCTCCTTACAAGTTAAAAAACTTGTTTTTTTTTAGTTTAATTTCTGATCGTTTAGCAAAGAATGCCGGGAAATATGGCTTGCCCTACTGGCTTACTCTTCCCGTGTAAAATTCACCCCCTTAAAACTTCCTCCTGGACAATTTCGACCTCACTGAAAATCCCCCCCCCCCCCTCTTCGTAAAATTTCTTGTGGACGAATGAGCCTGAAAAATTCTTTTTGGCATACTTTCATTTCAAAAATACTTTTAATTTCTAATCATTTTTACGATCACTCCGGAAATTCCCCGTTCTATGGAATTTTTTTCTGGAAATCCAAACACACTGAAAATTTCCTCTTATACTTCCACCGGAACATCTCTACATGCATAGTTTGATTGGAAAAGAGGGAGTACGAAAAAAAAAATCGTATAGGAATTTTGTCAAATCCCTCCAGTGTCAAATTCCCCCTGGAAATATCCTTCCCCAGAAAAAATTCCCCCATGGCAACCCACCCAAGCACAAAATCCCCCCCGGAAAAGGTCTGTATACTTCCCAATAACAAATACTATACACAAACAATAGATAACTTTCACAACTTACAGGCCGTTCCCCACGAGCTGTGGGGGGGGGTCATGTTGCCCCTAAAGTCATAGCTACTGGATCTTTAAACTATGCTGAACAAAATGGCTATCTCAAAATTTTGATCAGACGACTTTATGGAAGAAGGAGTTTGGAGGGGGGCTAGTTGCCCTCTGATCTTTTTGGTTAAAGGACACTAGAACTTTTAAATTTACGTTCAAATGCAACCCCTCTCGATGTTCTAGGACCATTAGTTTGATACAATCACCCATGAAAAAAAAACAAACAACAAAACAAAAACTAAACCAATAAACACACATCCGTGATCTTTCTTGTGGCAAAAAGAAAATGAAAAATTCCACATTTTTGTACAGTGGAATTGGAAGCTTCTACATTAGGGTTCTCTGATACGAAGAATCTGATAGTGTGATTTTCACCCAGATCCCTCGACTTTTAGGGGATGTCTTCCTCCTTTTTTGGAAATCAGGTAAGTTTTTTTTGGCTTGTAGATTTGATGGGGAACACTAAATTTGATGAGACATATATTTGGAATCAGCATAATAACCCAATTCTTTTGAATTATCTATTGACAACAGAATGCCGTTTTTTAGAGTTTGGGTTACTATTGAGAGTTGCTTCTTACTTACAGTTCGTTACCGCGAATTGTTTGATATTCGTTGGAATTTATTTATAAAGGGTAGGCATTTTGGGAGTTCCGACTCGTCAAAACAGTAAAAAAAAAAAAAAAACAGATAAGAAAAAAAGTTAATTTTCTGAAATATTCGGTAAAGTATGGAGGAATGAAAAAAATTTGGTTTATAAGGGGGGGGAGCTGTCTCAGAAACCTATTCAGATGCATATTTGTTACAGAATATAGGTAACATAATAAGACGTATTCAATTATTTTCTTTTATCACTTAGCGAACAAACTTCAGCTTGTTGAAGTTAGAATTCTGAAAACGGCAAATTTCTTGCGAATGAAACCCAAATGAATCATGGGTTTCTGAGTGAAATGCTTTTAAATATTACAATTAGCAAGTTAAAATCTTTCGAAAATTTTAGAGCCATTTAACGTTAGAAATTATAATGCCTACAGTTTTTTTCTCCTTCAAACTTATTCTTGGCAAACAGCTGGAAAAGATTTGACATTTTAAGTGATATTTAACTAGAAGAAATTGATTAGCAAGTGTGTGCCAACATTTTCGTTCGGAAAGAAAATCACCTATTTTTATGTTCCTATGTTTATCTTTTCGAGCCAAACAGGTGATTCAATTCAAAACATGAAATTGTGAAGAAGAGAGAAAACGAGGACAATAACAACCAGTGAAAAAAAGTAAAATATATTTTGATAAAAAAATATATTTTATTAAAATTTATTTTATATATTTGATATATTAATATTAATATTTAATATATTTTAATAAAAAAATATTTGGGTCAAGACCTCCGCTTGACCATCCTCAGTGCAGAATAAAACTGATAAAAAAAACAAACCTTAAAACAAACCATAAAATTAAAGTAAGATGATCCTTCCAGAGTAACGGTTTAGTTTTGTGTTTTGTTTTAAGGTTTGGTGTTCATATTTTATCAGTTTTATTCTGCACTGAGGACGGTCAAGTAGAGGTCTTGACCCAAATATTTGCATAACTTTTTTATTTTCTTCGCTAGCTGTCATTGTCCCTGTTTTCTCTCTTCCTCGCAAACTTATGTTTTGTCATGATTAGCCAGTGTTGTCTCGGAAATTATTTTTGATTCAATTCGAAAAGTAATGTCTCGCCGAAAAACATTTTCTGTTTACTATGATTATCTATGCATTGACTATAGATGCCGTGGATATAATACCTGAATATAAAAATCAGCCTGGTCGAGATGTTTTTTTTTTTAATAAATATTTTGGTAAACACTTTATTTGTCGCGATAAATGTATTTTATAATGAAAAATCACTTCAGAATGAAGTTTAAAAGACAATATTGGAAGGTAATTGAAAAGGTTTATGAATTTTCCTCTTTTTTTTTTTTGTTCAGAAAAGTTTCACCTTCAGATTTCTTTTTTTTACTGAAATATTAACTTCAAAGCAGTTTTTTTCATCCCCTCCCCTAGCTGGAGTGCAGTTTAGTTGTGTGCAGTTTTTACTAATTTAAGTAAAAACTAAACCCGTCGAACCCATCGACACGACCAACCGTTGACAAAATAATATCTGGGCTGAAGGTGTAGAAACTAACGAGAAAATATTGGTTCTTAACTTACCCAGATACTGCTCCTACATTATAAGTAATAGTATAGTAATAAGTAATAGTATTTCCTCTGTTTTCTATTCAGAAAAGTTTCACCATCAAATCTCTTTTTTTACTGAAATATTAACTTTAAAGCAGTTTTTTTCATCCCCTCATCTAGCTTGAGTGCAGTTTAATTGTATGTAGCATTTACTAATTTAAGTAAAAACTAAACCCGTCGAACCCATCGACATGACCAACCGTTGACGAAATAATATCAGGGCTGAAGGTGTAGAAACTAACAAGAAAATATTGGTCCTTAACTTACCCTCACGCTGATCCTACACTTTAAGTAATTTCTAAGACCACACTGACTAAGCATGACAAGATTAGAGAATGTTCAAGCAGAAGAAAAAACAAGGATATATGCAGCCTGTGAAAATGTAATGCTGATATTTCGGCCGAAACACGTTAGGTTTTTCATATATGCTCTTTACACTAAAGTTTTTTATTGTTTTAAATATTAGATTTGTGAGAAAGAGTCAAACTTTTGCGCAACGAGTGCGGCGTCGAGGAGGGGACAACTCCTTTCATATACGGAATAATTTCTGTTCGTTTTAAGGTTTAATGTCGCTCCTTACTTTCAGTTGAAAAAACTTGTTTTTTTTTATTTAATAAGAAATAGACTTACCTAAGAAATAAGCCTTCAGTTTCCCGGCGTTTTACACTTGAGTTTTAGCAATAATCTTGGTAGTCCAAGCCATGTCCAGGATTTTTTTTTTTTTGGGGGGGGGGGTTGTTTTACACAATAATTTTTTCATGGGCAGGGGTATAAAAGAAGACACTCAAAAAGCGCATAAAAAGATTTTTTCATATCCATTTTTGTTACGTTTTTACGTGTTAGATAAACATTTGTGGGGGGAGGGGGCGGTCAAACCCCCTAACGTCCTTGTTGGCAGCATAGTCATACCTCTCGCTTTCTTTTTTGAGTACCAAGGACATTGAAAATGAAATCTGATCGTTTCAGTGGGTTAAGTGGAACAGGTCCTGCAACCATATATGTCTCAACAATAAAAATGGACAGAATTCAATTTAAAAAAAAAAGACTTCCATATTCATTTTTATAGTTTCTGTTAGTAAAGGGTATAAGTAAAAAAAAGAAACGCTGTTGAAATATCAGCCAAAAAAAGCTAAAAACATGGAGTACTAGGCAGCTTAAAAAAGCGTAGCTTACGTTTGAATGTATAGTTTCGTTTGGAATTTTAAGGCTTGGGCTATTTTTGACTTGAAGTGTCGTTGAAGTTCAGCAATTAATTACGTCAATTCATTTTCACCGTTCTGCGTGGCAACACTGACGAAAATATGGCACCGTCCTAAAAACTTCGTAATTTAGATACAACTAAGATAAATCTTTAGATTGGTGTTTCCAGGTATGAATAGACCCAAGATTGGTTCAGGGGACAAAAATGTTTTCATTTCAATGTCCTTGGTACTGAAGGATAATCCTTAATTTTGTGTACCAAAATTTTGACAAATCACGTTCTGTGATAATGCTGTGAAAGTAAGGATCCTAAAACTGACTAGAATTCTGCGTTAGCATAGCAAAAGCCTTAGGATGACAATCGTGTTATATTAGTAAAAAAAAAAAAAAAAAAAAAAAAAAAAAAATACTGAAATGTGAGTATTAGGTATTTAATCATTATTTCCTTTTTAAGGGAGGATCAACTTTATATGCAAAATTTTACATTTGGCTTATGGCTTGGGAGCAACAGACATTAAAACCTGCCCAAATCCCGGTAATTGATGTAGAGGCAGAAGACACGACAGTACCTGAAAACCCATTTGGACTGGAATCTCCTGATAGCTATTTACCATTATCCGTTACAAGCCCCAGAATATCAAATTCTTATTTATCTCCAGGTTCTGATTTTTCGGTACTCAGTCCCTGTACGAGTACTGTAGGAAGCGAACCAACGCCTTCACCTTCATATTACGGTGAACTAAAAGATGGTAAGTAATTTAGACCTGTCAAAAGTATTCTCTTGTGGACAGAATGACATGCAAAAATCTTTTAAAGAACGCGATAAATACTGGAATTATATTGAAAATATAAATGATTATAGAAAAAACGTTAAACTCTTGTTTTTCTTGGTGGTGGGACCAATTTCTATTGTAGGCTATTCGTAGAGTTCCTACTTAATGGGCTAGGAGCCTAAAAACCCGAGGCTGGAGATAAATACCGCAATGACGACCTAGCAATGACACCCGCTTTTTTTGCAAAGTTATCTTATTGAATGCTGTTTAGGAAATCTTCGCTGGTTTTGCAGGAGTTTTATTTGGGTACCACGGTGCTATCTATATCCCGCTTTCGGATTTTTGGGCTCTCATTCTGTGCACGGGAACTGAAGGAAAGGTATCAACACACCCTCTCCGGTCTATTATGGCCAAATATATTTTTACTAGTTAACAGTTAAGGGGTTTAACATGACCAGTATTTGCAGTATTCCGAATTATGTGTTTTCCACTAATTTTCCCAAAAGAAAATTAGGTTTTCCGCAATCTCCTGAAAATTAATGCGAATTGTTAACTCTTCTTGAAGTTAGTTTTCGTGGATATTTCTAAGAATTCAATTTTCTTATGAAGAAATTTGGGGGAAGCCTGAAAAATTTGGACATAGTGGGAGCACTAAATATGTTGTGACGTTAAATAGTAAAATAATGATGAAATTTTTTTTATCATATCTCTAGTAAAGAACACGCTGATTTTGGCTACAGAAACTAAAAAGGTGTTGTGTTCCATTTCGTGTGAAACGAAATGGAACTGAAATGTTTGAGCTGAAATGTTCTGCTCTACCCAACTCCTTAAAACTACAACCCCAATCGATTCATCAGTATTCTTTTAAATATGTTTTTTTAGGTGTTCAATCTTTTTTTATTTTTGAAAGTGCGAAATTTATCTTCTTATTAAATTATTTTTTAAATTAATTTATTTGCATGCCAAATTTGTCAAAAATTGTTGCTTTTAATATCGAAATTGTCTTGTTCGTGCCAATAAGACCCTAAAAAATTATTTTTTTGAAAAAAACTCTAAACAACAGTTTCCACTTTGGACTGGTAATTATCCTTTATAAAATTTTCTTTTTTTCGTACAGAAGACAATTCCAAATCGGTGGAGCTTAGCGAGTCGTTTTTTCCAAGAAAAATTGCAAAGAAAAACAATAAGAAAAGCTAACGAATGTATAATCAATGAAATTCACAGAAAAAAAATATACTGATAATTTGCCTGTATAATTAACAAGATGACAGGACGTAAATGGAAAAATAGGACAGCCAGAAACGAAAAACAACGCAGAACTCCTAGGAAAAAAATAATCAAAAAATAGACTCCTATAAATTAAAAGCAAGATTAAAATCAACGTAAAAAAAGTAAAAGATAGTAAAGCCAAAAAGCAAAATATAAAATAGATATAATCGTGTAAAATCGAAAAAGTAACCGAAATAAAGGATGTTTTATTCTCAAGATTAATTTTATCACCCGAAGGGGATAAGAAAAAAGATGGACGTTCCAAACAAAGCTGGGTTGACATAGACAAAAACCCAAACATTTTGAAGTTTCGTGGTATATTGTCAAATAACAAATTATCAACAAAAACATTAATGCAGTAGAGGGGCTAGTTGTCACAAGACGTGTCTTAAGAGTAAAAAAAAGTACCTGTTGCAAATATTCAATGAAAAAAAAAACGCTGATATAAAAGACTGACTGTTGAAAATTATCGTGATTATCGCATTGGAACAACAATAGATTTAAAAAGTGACCATGCCTTCATTGTCTTAAATAGTTTGTTAATAAGCTAGAATTGATAATCGAATCATGGTCCCGATTCTTTACAGGGGCGTCATTTTTTCGGGGGGGGGCCTTTCTCCCCTATAATGTGGGAGGAAAATTATTATCTACCCCATGCCCCTTGACTACCCGGATATGGACCCCTCTTGCCCCTCCCCCCATAAAAATGTTAGAGATTTGCCCCTGATTCTACAAGGTTGTCTTAAAAAAAAATCATTTCTTGAAGTTATGAAATTAAAAAAAAACAAGTTTTTTAACTGCAAGTAAGGAGTGACATATGAACTTAAAAGCAACAGAAATTATTCCGTATATGAAAGGGGTTGTCCCCTCCTCAGCGCCTCGCTGTTTACGCTAAAATGACTCTTTCTTACACCTCTACTTTTTAAAACAATAAAAACTTTAGTGTAAAGAGCAAGACGGTGAGGATGGGACAACCCCTTTCATATACAGAATAATTTCTGCTCGTTTTGAGTTTCAATGTCACTCCTTACTTGCAGTTCAAAACTTGTTTTTTTTTATTTACTTTCTGAATGTTTTTTAGTTAATGCATGTTTTGATTTTGGCTCACCGCACATGAATAATCAAAACGAAATTTGTATATTAAATTTTTTTTGGCTAAATGGCTTTCTCATAGTTTTGATCGGACGATTTTTGTAAAAAAAAAGAGGTGGGGGAGGAGGCCTAGTTGTACTCCAATTTTTGGCTACTTAAAAAGGCAACTAGAACTTTTTTTACGAACGGTTTATTAGTAATAAATATACGTAACTTTCGAATTAACTTACGTAACGAAATTCTATATTTGTATATTTTATTATGTATATGAGGGGGTTCTCCCCCTTGTCAATACCTTGCTCTTTACACTAAAGCTTCAATTTGGTCCTAATTCTTTAAGAATGACCCCTGAATCACAAAGACCGTAGAATAAATAGTTGAAATTACTAAAATACTTTAGCGTAAAGAGTGAGGTATTGCGGAGGAGACGAACCCCCTTATGTAATTAATAATTTCTGTTAGGTTTAGGTTCTAATGTTGCTCCTTACTTCCACCTGAAAAAACCCTTTTTTATTTATTTTCTCGTTGTTTTTTTTTAAATATTGCTAGAAAATCCTGGGGCCCCTTCATGGAAATTTTCTTCCCTCGAGATAAACTCCTCCATGGAAAGATCCTCCCACGTAACCCCTTCCCCCGACCCCCCCTTTAACGTGGAAAAGTCCCCCTGAAAGCGTCTGTACACGTCCCAATAACCATTACTATATGTAAACAATGGTCAAAGTTTGTAACTGGCAGCCCCTCCCCCGGGGACTGTGGGGAATTAAGTCGTCCCGAAAGACATAATTATTAGGTTTTTCGACTACTTTGCACAAAACGGCTATCTCAAAATGTTGATCCAGTGTTTTTTGGGAAAAGAGCGTGGGAGGGGGCCTAGGTGCCCTCCAATTTTTTGGTCACTTAAAAAGGGCACTAGAACTTTTAGTTTCCGCTAGAATGAGCCCTCTCGCAACATTCTAGGACCACTGGGTTGATACGATCACCCCTGAAAAAAAACACGCATCCGTAATCTGTCTACAAAATTCAACATTTTTGTAGATAGGAGCTTGACACTTTTACAGTAGGGTCCTCTATTACGCTGAATCTGATGGTGTGATTAACGGTTAAGATTCATTGACTTTTAAAAAGTGTTTCCCACTATTTTCTAAAATAAGGCAAATTTTCTCAGGCTCGTAACTTTTGATGGGTAAAACTAAACTTGATGAAACTGATATATTGAGAATCAGCGTAAAAATGCGATTCTGTTGATCTAACTATAGATATCAAAATTTCGTTTTTTAGAGTTTCGGTTACTATTGAGCCGGGCCACTCCTTACTTACCACGAACTGTTTGGTAAACCAAAGATATTGTATGCCTTTGGCTTGCAATTGTTATTAAATAAATAAAAAACTAGCTTTTTACAACTCAAAGTAAGGAATAACTTTAAAATTTAAAACAAACATAATTTTTTACGTTTATCTTTTAAAGATCTTTTCTATCATTCATTTCAGTCATTTAAAAATTGCTCAACTTGTGAATTTCATTTTCATAAAAATAGTTTTGACCTCTTTGATCGTTTTGTTACTATGCCTTACAAAATTAGTTCCGCAAATATCGCTATTTTAAGTTGCGTAAGTTGCGTTCTTTTGATGTAACTATTGGTATCAAAATTCCATTTTTTAGAGTTTCGGTTACTATTGAGCCGCGTCGCTCCTTACTACAGTTCGTTACCACGAACCGTTTGATTAACTTCTCATTTGCAGAAACATTCATTTCTTGAAGTTATTGGTTTTTCAAATAAAGAAACTACCCAAAATTACAATTTTCAAAACCCTGAGTGTCATATATGTATATATATATATATATATATATTATATATATATATATATATATATATATATATATATATATATATATATATATATATATATATATATATATATATATATATATATATATATATATATATATATATATATATATATATATATATATATATATATATATATATATATATATATATATATATATATATATATATATATATATATATATATATATATATATATATATATATATATATATATATATATATATATATATATATATATATATATATATATATATATATATATATATATATATATATATAAATAAAATATATGACCTTGTTTTTATGGCACTTGGTATTAACCAAGTGACATGTATCAATCGCAAATTCTGTCAGTCTGTCTGTCGGTCCCGGTTTTGCTACTTTAGGCACTTCCATGTAAGCTAGGGCGATGAAATTTGGCATTGGGGGGAGCTGGGAGGGGGAAACCTAAAATCTTGGAAAACACTTAGAGTGGCGGGATTGGGATGAAACGTGATGGGAAAAATAAGCACAAGTCCTAGATACATGATTGACATAACAGGAATGGGTCCACTCTCTTTGGAGTAGTTGGGGGGGGGGGTTAATTCTGAAAAATTAGAAAAAATGAGGTATTTTTAACTTACGAACGGGTGATCGGATCTCTATGAAATTCGATATTTAGAAGTATATCGTGTCTTAGAGCTCTTATTTGAAATCCCGACCGGATCTGGTAACATTGGGGGGGGAGTTGGGAGGGGGAAATCTAAAACTTGGAAAACACATAGAGTGGAGGGATCGGTATGAAATATGGTGGGAAAAATAAACATAAGTCCTAGATACATGATTGACATAACCGGAACGGATCCGCTGTCTTTGGGGTAGTTTGGGGGAGGGGGTTAATTCTGAAAAATTAGAAAAAATGAGGTATTTTTAACTTACGAACAGGTGATCGGATCTCAATGAAATTTGATATTTAGAAGGATATCGTGTATCTGAGCTCTTATTTTAAATCCCGACCGGATCTGGTGACATTGGGGGGGGAGTTAGGAGGGGGAAACCTAATACTTGGAAAACACTTGAGTGGAGGGGTCGGGATGAAACTTGGTGAAAAAATAAGCACAAGTCCTAGATACATGATTGACATAACCGGAACGGATCCGCTCTCTTTGGGATAGTTGGGAGGGGGGGGGGGGGGGTTAATTCTGAAAAATTAGAAGAAATGAGGTATTTTTAACTTACGAACGGGTGATCGGATCTCAATGAAATTTGATATTTAGAAGGATATCGTGTCTCAGAGCTCTTAATTTAAATCCCGACCGGATCTGGTGACATGGGGGTGGGGGAGTTGGGAGGGGGAAACCTAAGCAGAAAAATAAGCAGAAGTCTTACATACGTGATTTACATAATTGGAACGGATCCGCTCTATTGGAGGGGGGGTTAGTTCTGAAAAATAAGAAAAAAATGGCGTATTTTTAGCTTACGAAGGAGTGATCAGATCTTCATAAAACTTCATATTTAGAAGGACCTCGTAACCCAGAGCTCTTATTTTAAATCTCAACCGGATCAAGCGTAATTGGGGGGGGGGGCAGTTGGGGGGGGGGGGACCGGAAATCGTAGAAAATACTTAAAGCGGTGAGATCAGGATGAAACTGGATTGGAAGAATAGAAACCTGTTTAAGATACGTGACTGACATAACCGGAGCGGATCTGCTCTCTTTGGTGGAGTTTTTTTTTTTTGGGGGGGGGGTTAATTTTGAAAATTGAGGTATTTGTAACTTACGAAAGGGTGACCAGATCTTAATAAAATTTGATATTTAGAAGGAGCTTGTGCTTTAAAGCTCTACTTTTAGATTCCGACCAGATCCTGTGACATTAGGGGGAGTTGGAGGGGGAAACCCCCTCCAACTTATCTTACGAATAGGTTTTATCTTACGAATAGGTGATCGGATCTTAATGAAATTTAATATTTAGAATGAATTCATGCCTCAGAGCTCTTATTTCAAATCCCTACCAGATCTTTTGACATTGGGGGAGTTGGCGGGGGAAATCTTGGAAAACACTTGGAGTTGAGGAATCGGGATGAAGCTTGGTGGATAGAATAAGCAAATGTCCTTGATGCGCGATTGACAGAATCGTACTGGATTTGCTCTCTTTGGGGGAGTTGGGGGCAGGGGTTCAGTGATTTGGCGAGTTTGGTGCTTCTGGGCGTGCTAGGACGATGAAAATTGGTAGGCGTGTTAGGGAGCTGCACAATTTGACTTGATAAAGTCGTTTTCCCAGATTCGACTATCTGGGGGGCTAAAGGAAGAAGAAAAATTAGAAAAAGTTAGGTATTTATAACTTACGAGTGGGTGATGGGATCTTAATGAATTTTGATATTTAGAAGGACATCGTGACTCAGAGCTCTTATTTTAAATCCTGACCGGCATTAAGCCTCTTATTTTCCTTTTTAAATCAATCTATTGATTCATAGAATTTTGTTAGAGCTCATACCATATGAGCTCTTGGCTCTTAGCTCTTCTTTCCTCGTCACAAGTGCCATATGAGCTCTTAGCTCTTGTTATTTGTAAGAACATTATATCTGGTTTGACTTTCAATTGAAGTAATAAAAAAAACTATACATACAACCCGTAGTCAACCTGCGTGTGTTCCCCAGCGAGAACCTCCAACAGGTATGACTCTAGTTCGGCATTTGTGAAGGGATGCGCATGCACGGAGAGGTTTAGCATAAATGGGAGACAGTAACAACGGCAATCAAAGGGGTAAAATTAACCTTGACTGGGCTGCCCACTTAATTGAACAATCTGTCTTGGATTTTTTCTACAATTGGCCATGACTTTGACTTTTCCCACAACTATTCCCTTTGTTTAAATTCAATCGGATTTTATTTATCTTGTTTTCGTCGTTATTTTTTTTTCTTCTGCCTTTTAGTATGTTTCAAATCTCCGTTTTGTGGTAGAATAACACCTAATACTAAAGAACCGTGTGATCGGAAAAAAATTCAGATTAGTTTGCGTCATCATTAAAAAAATATATTGAAGATTTGTCTTGGGAAATTGCGCAATTGATGACGTAGTAAAAATAGCTTAAAGGCAATGAGACAAGCTAGATGCGATGGAATGCCGCACTGACCGTCAAAAAATGCCCTTGACAAAAGCTGTAGCGCAAATTTACAAAATAACGGGTGCACGTCACACATATTTTTTCTTGATAAATTATTATGCATTACTCATCATCATTGCTATTGTTAATAATCCGCAATTAAAAGGGGGAAGGAAGGGGGTCTAAAATAAAGGACTCTAGTATCTGCAATTTTTTTTTCAGATAATCGGGAACGCATATTGACTTCAGTTTAAATTTACGGTAGAAATGCCACCAACTTCGCTTTGAACATAGATCTTGTATATGAGGAGGGAAATGGTAGATTTATCATATAATCCTGTTTAGAAAAGGACTTTTAGTGCGTGGAACGAAGTGACGGAGGTGTAGTACACGCTGTCTAAAACAGAACTTGTAAGGCTCATCAGGGGTATTTTGGGTCTTATCAAAGTAAGATGCTATACCATCAGCACCACCAGGAAGTATCCGAGGGGGGGAGTGCTTCCAGGAGCTTTGTTTTATCCAACATGTAAATGGGAATATTTTTGCTTTCCCATTTTCAAACATTATTTTAGCGTCTACTTTTTTTCAGATATGAGGAGGGTTTTCGGAAGATTAGTGTTATATCCGAGAAACATCATAGAAAAAAAAAGCAGTTTTATGAATGATACTTTTTCGCTTGATTTTAATGTCAGACTTGTACCACAAAAGTAAAAATTTGCAGCGGCAAGAAGTTAGTCTAAAAAGCCGGAATTTACATTAATTTGTTCGTGATAAAATTACCTTCTAATATAATATCTTTGTGTCTTGCCGAAGCTATCATACAGAGAGGAAAAGTGCTGTGTCGAGCTTCCATCTTTACCAATTAAAAAAAAAATATACGACAAATATTCATTCCGGTTTGTTAATTATAACCAACTGGAATGAAACTTGAACAGCCCAGCTCTTAAAATTACCTATGGTATTCATTATTGCGGCTATGGTCCTGGCATTAATATAGCGTAATTTATTCCTACCAGTGCATAAAATGGAAACTTTTATTTATTTCAAAAACAGTTTTGCTGGCCGGAAAAAGGGGTTTTTCTACCCTTGTACGAATCAGAAACAAACCGAATTTTGGGTAGAACCTAGCTTAGTGGCAGTAATGACCCGCGACTACAGTGCGGCTAATACTGCCTCCATTTAGTTTATAATGGATAAAAATGTGGTTTTTATCATTGCACATAATAGTTGTGCCTTGAAAGCTGAACAGACTTCAGCCGCTTCACAGACTTCAATCCGATTACGTTTTGATTTTGGTGATGATGAACAAATCAAAGGTGCCGAATTTTAGTAGAAGCTGTTCGTCTGCTGAGAGATGAATTGTCATAGGCGTTTTTTTTATCTTTCTTTGCTGTCCCACCTCCAGATGAATTCTCATAGGCGTTTTTTATCTTTTTTTGCTGTCCCACCTCCACTCCTTAATGGTAACAATTTCAAAAACAAATTTAACTTTAAACGTTAGATGTCACTTATTTTTTTTTATGTTATTAGTTATTTTTTTTTTTTACCAGCAGTCGAAGGAACACACTTTAAACAAGCACATACTACGGAAACCAATTCCATACAAAAAAAAAAAAAAAAAAAAAAAAAAAAAAAAAAAAAAAAAAAAAAAAAAAAAAAAAAAAAAAAAAATTCATAGTAAGAGGCTTCCTACCACAGGAAGCCTTTCTTACGGTGGATGTTCTTACCATATGACACTTTCCAAATTGCGGTCCGTCATGTCTCCCACGCAAAAAGGAGAAATAATTTATTCTCACAAAGGAGAATAGTAACAAAAATAATTATTATTTCTCTAGAACAAACCGGTTTTTTCGTTAGTTTCTTCGTTACTTTAGAAACAAATTTGGACTATAGATTTGCACACTAGGGGGGGGGGGGGGGTAAAGTATAGCCGATCTGCATGCAAAGTGTGTTAGGTACAGTTTTCTATGCAATTTTCGAACTATTGTCTTATTTTTAATTATAGTTTTACAAACTGTGGGAGTTTTAAGGTGACATTGTTGTAGTCCTAAACACGTATGTAGGGGGGTTCTTTCCCTTGGACACATGCCCATCGGAATCTTTAAGGTTTTTACGTGTTTTGTATTTTACCCCCTCCTCGCTGAAATATAACCCTGAATACATCCTTGGGAAGGGGTGTATTGTCTGTGCTCATGAACGCTGTTTTCTATGCAATTTTCGAGCTATTTTGTATTTTTAATTATAGTTCTATAAGACTAGGATGTCTGCCGTTTAAAATAATTAGTAAAACAAACACCAAAAGACAACAACAGAATTGTGGACAAGATAAAGAAGACAAGATAATTCTGGCTGTTCAAATATTTACAGACAATGGACTAGATTAAAATCTTGCCTGAAAAAACTTAGATTCGCAAACTTATCGCAACTGTTTTTAAGTGTATGTTTACATATGGACCAAAGGTTTTGCTAATTGGATGGATATCAGGCTCTATTGTCTAAAACGTATATAGGAGCCTTAGTTATGGAGAGAGAGGCTTGTTGGAGTGTTTGTGAAGTATTTTTTTTCTTATTTCACTATACTTATTATATGCAACTTCATCAAAAATTGTACATTAAAAAAAAAGAATTTGGTTTTTGAATTCCATGGGTAGGGTTCCTTTCGTTTTAAATAGCTAAATTACAAAAGGTTTTCGTGTGCCAAATCTGACTTAAAATTTAGGAAGATAAAATCTTAATTTGCAAAAATTGTGTTGTATTTTATATTTTTAAAATTTGTATAGAATAAAATATGTTTATTTTTACATAAAAATTGTATAGTAAAAATTGTAAATTGTATAGAACAATTTTAACGGGAGAATTTAAAAATACTTCTAAAAATATAACCGGCTATCCTTATAATTTACAGTTTGGCTCATTCATTGCAGTGTTAACCCAAGTCTTAGTTCCCAAGTATGTTAGTTGACAACACTGAATATTGGGTTTTTTCAAACGTATTTCAGTAAAAAAAAAATCCACTTTTTACAAATCTGAGCGACTCAGATTTTCGTGTTAGCTACTCTAAGGTACCAGCACTAGACATTCTGAGGAGGTGCCATTACCATTTTTTAGGACAAGCTGTGTTCCCCGTCGTATGAAGCAATGTTTTCGGGATGATTCTTGTTTCTTTCATTGGCTTGCAACAATGTATTTTGTTTTTATTATTGTGGAACAAAAATTAATGTCAGTAGGGAGCATAATTTTTTCATAGAACTTATTAATGTCATCGAAGCTTATTACAACATTAGTCAAACTGATGTGTCACAAATTTAATAAATGTACAAAATAACGATTAGTAAACTTGCTAAGTTTAATTTGCAGTTTACAAATTAATCTAGGAAAAATGGAGTGAAACTTGGTGAAATTAACAACGATTCGTTTCGTAAATTTATTAAAATTGGGATGTTCGAGTAAATAAGCAAATTGACAACGAACTATTCTGTAAGCACATTTTTAAAGTACATTTTGGTAAATTTTTAACATGTTATTTTATAAATTTGATAACATTTTGTAAAATTATTAAATTTAAAAGATCAGGATAAATTTTTAGTAAAGCTAGATGATATTGGTAAATTACAAACTTTAGTATTTTTGTAAGGTTTATATTACGAAATTCGCAATTTCCAAAAAAAAATTAAATAATAGAATATTATTAACTACACTAAATTTTAGTCATTTCGCAATGATAATTAGTAGGCAACAATTCATTAGTTCACTTCTAATTCCTTTTTGTAAAAGTCCAAATAATTTATAGACCTCAATTCTTACTACTTAAATTGTTCTTTCTTGTTTTGTTTTTCTTTAGCAGTTAGCATTCTACAGGCCTTAGGTTGGGTTGAGGAGTAAACCCTCTGCATTGGCTTGAATTAGCCTGTTCGTTGTTTGAATAGGTCTTTTCCGATGGCTTTTTCTGCCTTACCTTGGAAACCAGAGGAGGGTAACATTTCCCCGTCCTTAAATAGGAAGAAATTCTTTGATTTTTTTAATTCTTTGTTGCAGTTAGCTTAAATTCACCCCTTTTCGTACCAACAACGTAGGTTCAAATCCAGGTTTTTCGGGGTGGGGGGGGTGTTTACAAAAGGATAAAGTATTTTTTTGTGGGTGGGGAGGTTTACAAAAAAAATAATAAAAAACGTATCAAAAGTTTGTTTATATTCATTTTTGTTACGCTTTTGCAAGTCCGATAAACATTTTGGGGTTGGGGGTCAAACTCCCTTGGATGCAGCCTTGCAAGAATGCAAGAACGATCAATGGTAGAGCAGGAATACATCTATCTATGCATTTTATTTACGTAAATGTAAACGTCTTGTCTTTATGGTACGAACAATGAGGATCCGTAAATGTATATAGGTCAGTCAGAACAAGGATTATTCATAAATACTCTATGTCTAAAGTGGCTATATTTACGACTTTATTATTGTCATAAAATTTTGCAATTTTTGGATGCCTTACTTTAGCTGTTTACACAGGGCTCTTTGACCAGGGAGGGGAGCAGCTTCCAAAAAATGTGAAAAAATTGGTAAAACTATTGGAAAATATAAGAAGAATGGTGAATATCTTCGACGGGGGGTTGTGTGTAGACCCTAACTCTATTCTTATCCCTCTCATGTGCATGTCTTGGTTAAATACTGTTAGGGGTCGTTGAAACAAGAGCTAGCTTTCGCACGTACTGTATCCTCTAGCTGGAAATATTTTTTTTTATTTAAATATTATTATGTTTTTAATATGTTTTTTAATTTAATGTTTTATTAATTAATATGTTTTTAATTTAAATATTTTTTTGCAAAAATACTTTTCTATATTTACGTAATTTTTGCGTTAATTAACAATTCTATTTACTTAATTAACAAATTTACCTAATTTTACGTAATTAACAATTTACTTAATTTTATTAATTTAGAAGTGATCAATTAATTTTTTATTTACTTTTATATATTTACATACAGTGTTTTGCATATTTATTAAAAAAAAATAGTTTCAGATCTAGAAGATGTGAAACTATGAATGGCATTTTAGCGGTCTAAACTTGACAATATTATAGGCTGCGTACAGCAAATTCAGACCGGTGGTTTGTATTTCATTTTACCTTATTAAACCGATAAAAATCAAAGATGCTTAAATTCTACCTGTAAGGATATTCCAATTGAAAGAAAAAGCAAGAGCATGTACTTTTTCTCATATGAACAAAGGAAGTTGTTAAACACTGCACCCATTTCGAGTATTCCAACTCCGAAATGGACTAAAAAATAGATTCATTCCATAACCATCTAAACCTAAAAGGAACCACCTAAACAATCCCCTTTCTAAAAGAGCCCCTTAAAAACAATAAGATCTTGGTGAAACTGTAAAAGCAAAAACGAGAAAATTTTCCTGCTATTAAAACACTACAAATGACAGTTATTTCGACAACAATCTCTGCCAATGCGTCATATATGAAAAGATATATATTGAAGAAAGTAAAAAAAACGAAAAAAATGCAAAATATACAATGATAAAAAGACAGCACAAAGTTAAAATCCAAAGCTTAAACAAATAACCGCAAAGCAAAAATTGAACATCAAAAAGATGACAAAGTTTTGTCTTTCGCCGTTTCTTGGTATTCATCATCAAACTAGAACGTATCAAGGATTCTTTTTTGGGGAAAGGAGGGCTAAAAAAAAACTTTAAAAACGTATAAAAATTTGTTTAAATTCATTTTTGTTACACTTTTGCGAATTGGACAAATTTTTTGGTGGTGGGGGGTTAAACCCCCTAGCCTCCCCCTCTCCCCCGGATACAGCCTTGTCATCAAGTCTACCCGGTATGGTCTTATAACCTATCTAGTTTAGGTTTTGTGATTGGATGTTGTTCATGAATGTTTTCTCTAGTGTCTTTGTTTTTATGGCACTTGGTATTAACCAAGTGACATATAGCAATCGCAAATTCTGTCGGTCTGTCGGTCCCGGTTTTGCTACTTTAGGCACTTTCAGGTAAGCTAGGACGATGAAATTTGGCAGGCGCATCAGGGACCGGACGAGATTAAATTAGAAATAGTTGATTTCCCGATTTGACCATCTGGGGGGGGGAGTGGGGGTCCCGTTAATTCGGAAAAATAGAAAAATTGAAGTATTTTTAACTTACGAACGATTGATCAGGTCTCAGTGAAATTTGATGTTTGGAAAGATATCGTGTCTCAGAGCTGTTATTTTATTTCCCGACCGGATCTGGTGACATTGGGGGAGAGTTGGGAGGGGGAAACCTAAAACTTGGAAAACACTTAGAGTGGAGGGATCGGTATGAAACTTGGTGGGAAAAATAAGCACAAGTCCTAGATACATGATTGACATAACCGGAACGAATCCGCTCTCTTTGGGGTATTTGGGGGGGGGTTAATTCTGAAAAATTAGAAAAAATGAGGTATTTTTAACTTACGAACGGGTGATCAGATCTCAAAGAAATTTGATATTTAGAAGGATATCGTATCTCAGAGCTCTTATTTTAAATCCCGAACAGATCTGGTGACATTAGGAGTGGGGAGAGCTGGGAGGGGGAAACTTAAAACTTGGAAAACACTTAGAGTGGAGGGATCGGGATGAAACTTGGTGGTAAAAATAAGTATAAGTCCTAGATACATGATTGACATAACCGGAAGGGATCTGCTCTCTTTGGGGTAGTTGGGGAGGGGGGGTTAATTATGAAACATTAGAAAAAATGACGTATTTTTAACTTACGAACGGGTGATCGGATCTCAATGAAATTTGATATTTAGAAGGATATCGTGTCTCAAAGCTCTTATTTTAAGTCCCGACATGATCTGGTGGTTTTGGGGGGAGTTTGGGGTGGAGGAACCTAAAATCATGGAAAACGCTTAGATTGGAGGGATCGGGATGAAACTTGGTGGAAAAAATAAGCAGAAGTCTAAGATACGTGATTTACATAATTGGAACGGATCCGCTCTATTGGGGAGGGGATTTAATTCTGAAAAATTAGATAAAATTACGTATTTTTAACTTACGAAGGAGTGATCGGATCTTCATGAAACTTCATATTTAGAAGGACCTCGTGACTCAGATCTCTTATTTTAAATCTCAACCGGATCCAGCGTAATTGGGGGGGGGGCACTGGAGGGAAACTGGAAATATTAGAAAATACTTAAAGCGTTGAGATAAGGATGAAAATGGATGGAAAGAATAAAAACCTGTATAAGACACGTGACTGACATAATCGGACCGGATCTGCTCTCTTTGGTGGAGTTGGGGGTAATTTTGAAAATTGTGGTATTTGTAACTTACGAAAGGGTGACCAGATCTTAATGAAATTTGATATTTAGATGGGTCTTCCGCTTTAAAGCTCTAATTTTAAATTCCGACCAGATCCTGTGACATTGGGGGGAGTTGGAGGGGGAAACCGGAATTCTTTGAAAACGTGAAAATTGGGTTTGTTTATTTTACGAATAGGTGATCGGATCTTAATGAAATTTGATTTTTAGAAGGAATTCATGTCTCAGAGCTCTTTTTTCAAATCTCGACCAGATCTTTTGACATTGGGGGGAAATCTTGGAAAACACATGGAGTGGAGGAATCGGGATGAAGCTTGGTGGATAAAATAAGCAAATGTCCTTGATACGTGATTGACTGAATCGTACTAGATTCGCTCTCTTTGGGGGAGTTGGGGGGAGGGGTTCAGTGATTTGGTGAGTTTGGTGCTTCTGGACGTGCTAGGACGATGATAATTGGTTGGCGTGTCAGGGAGCTGCACAAATTGCCTTGATAAAGTCGTTTTCCCAAATTCGACCATCTGGGGGGCTAAAGGGAGAGGAAAAATTAGAAAAATTCGGTATTTATAACATACGAATGGGTGATCGGATCTTAATGAATTTTGATATTTAGAAGGACATCTTGACTCAGAGCTCTTATTTTAAATCCTGACCGGCATTAGGCCTTTTATTTTCCTTTTAAATCAATCTATTGATTCATAGAATTTTGCTAGAGCTCATACCATATGATCTCTTGGCTCTTAGCTCTTCCTGCTTCGTCACAAGTGCCATATGAGCTCTTAGCTCTTGTTTATTTTGCTTTTAAGTTAAAGATTAATCTTCACGGACATTATTGATTATATATAACATATGGGTTGCTAATTATCAAAATGATTTCGTCTCTTTTTAATTCCCTTTCGTGGAATATCCAATTTAAAACTACTGAATTGCTTCGCTTTGGAACCTTGGGTTGGTTTTTGGCACAGATCGTTTATGCAAAAAAGTTTGCATTCACTTTCACCTCATCAGATATGACGGCGCATTTAAACGCGTGGACTCGTATTGTCGCCAAGATAGATTCAAGGGGCTATCTACTGTGAAAAGTCGTTTACACCAAGTTGATTGCGCCATGCAAGGTGTAAGTTTGTCTGACGGTTTGAGGAAATATTTTGTGGCGGAGATGTGTCGCCCACGGTAAAGATAATGGTGCTCTAAGATTTACACATGGTAGCAAATAGTGGGTAACTAAGTGGTGTTTTTTACAGATCGGGGTGTAAATGAGGGTCACCTGATATTAGCATTGGTTAAATATACTCTGCCCTTTTTATTTTATTTCTTTAGCTAAAATTGGATCAAACCATGTAATATCGAAACAGACTCATGAACGCTGGCGTCAATTGGGAGGGGGTTGGGGGCATGTGCCTTCCCCTTCATTTTGAAAAATAATTCCCCCCATCAATTTTTATGAGTTCATGCCACTACCTCAACATTATTTGGGGTTATTCTGGTAGATCCCTAAAAGCTAACGTTCTAAGGTTAAAAGGTATGGCATATATTTTTCAAAGGCAGTTCGTTTTTAAATGTTTATATGTTACTGTGAATGTCCAAAAACTGGTTAATGTCGATATTCACCGGTGAATATCCAAAATTCCTTTTTCTCTGATTGGATTCAATCAACTTTGCCAGTCAGCTTAGTCAGTCTTATGCAAGGTTTGATGGTGAAAGTTAAAGTTAGCTTAGGTTAGATTGTAAATCTCAGAAATGGGTTAGAAACCTAATTTAACCTTTAGGTTAGGTCATAAATCTCGGAAATGGGCTAGATATCTAACCTGACCTAACCTAACATTTCACCATCAATTTTGCGTAAAACTGGCAAACCTGACTAAATGTATGAAAAAAAAAAGGAATTTCGGACATTCTCCAGCGACTGCCGACATTCTTCAATTTCGGACATTCAATAGCATATGCATAAAATGTAAACAGGGAGGAGAGGTAAGTTTTAACCAAAAGGGGCTGTGTCAAATTTTAATTCGATTAAAAAAGCCTCCCGACAATATGTTATCGTTTATTTGGTTAATTCAGCCATATTCTGATAAAATCAAACAGTTTATGGTAACGAACTGTAAGCAAGGAGCGACCCGGCTCAATAGTAACCAAAACTCTAAAAAAACGGAATTTTGATACCAATAGATACATCAAGACTTGGATTTTTACACTGATTTTAAATATATAGGTTTCATCTAGTTTAGTCATACCCATCAAAAGTTATGAGCCTGTGAAACTTTTCCTTATTATTGAAAAAAGGGGGAAACACACTCTAAAATTCATATAATCTTATGATCTTAGATGTAGAGGGTGTATTCATTTCCATTTCCGAAGGATTCAAAACAAGAGAATGTAATCTTGAACTGATAAATTTTCAAACAGTTCGTGGTAACGAACTGAAGTAAGGAGTGACCCTGCTCAATAGTAACCGAAACTCTAAAAAACGGAACTTTGGCACCAACGGTTACATCAAAAGAGTCACATTTTAATGCTGATTTTAATTATATAAGTTTCATCAAGTTTAGTCTTACCCGTCAAAAGTTACGAGCCTGAGAAAATTTGCCTTATTTTAGAAAATAGGGGGAAACACCCCTTATTCATATATGGTGAGCCAAATTCAATACCTGCATGAATTCAAAAACGTTTCGAAATTAAATAAAAAAAAACTATTTTTTTAAACTGAAAGTAAGGAGCGACATTAAAACTTAGAACGAGCAGAAATTATACCATATACGAAAGGGCCTGTCCCCTCCTCATCGCCCCGCTCTTTACGTTAAATTTTTTATTATTTTCAAAAGTAGAGCTGTGAGAAAGAGTCTAACTTTAGCGTAAAGAGCGGGGCGTTGAGAAGGGGAAAGCCCCATTCATGTATAGAATAATTTCAGTTCGTTTTAATTTTTAATGTTGCTTCTTCCTTTTAGTTAAAAAAAACTTATTTTTTGTTTAATTATTTGAGAAACGGGACTCAGCTTGGGAGTTCTTATGTTGATATATTCAAGAGAACCAATAATTAAAGGAAAGGCTACAGAGAACGTTGCAATATCTCCCCCCACCCTTTTGTCTCTTCGAAAATAACTGACTTGCTCAGTGGTCAAACCAGTTTCTGTGAAACTCTGTGCACTCTGAGGTGCTAATATTCTGTATATGCAAGAATTTTTAATTTTTAAAGCAATTTTTGGGTCCAAGTGCCAGGTTTAATGCAAGTTTTGTGTTTAGTTTTGAAATTGTTTTCAATATACGGTGATGTGCTTAAAGTAATACCAAGAGTAACCGTCTTAACAGTGACGAAATATTTCAGATAGGCAATAAACATAGCCAGGGGGAGGGTGTGATTTTTCTTGATTTTCCTTGGTTTTTCATACAGTTTTCCTTGTTGTAGTGTTTTTTCCCAGTTGCTCCCCCTCCCATCTGTTAAAAATCTGATATATACATCTGATGGTAGAAAAGCAGTTCTTGTTGCGTTACATAGCTAATTAAGCCAAAGAGGCTTGGAAGTCCAAAACCTGGAGGGGGGGGTATCAAGTATCTTTTCCATTGGCCATGAGTCTGGACTAGTAAAATTTGATTTTTATTCCATCATTTCTTTGTTTGGTGGGGGAGGGGATCTCCCAGACCGATATTGGGAAGAATTCTTCAACTAGTATTACTTCTTGCGCAGGCTTAAATATGTTTGTTGTTTCGCCATTAGAAACAAATTAGTTAATAAATTTACTTCGCCAGAAAAAGCACAAATGTCAATAACATAGTAAAAACAGGAAGAAATTAAAACACAATGAATAATTAAAACAAGTAGAAGTAATGCCAATAATAATGCTAGGAGCTTAATTACTAAACTAAAATAGAACGATTCATAAGATAGAAGCAAAAAAGATAGAATAAATAGAAGAAAAAAAGAAAAACTGCGTCTGAAATAACAAAAACAAACAATAACACTTTGACCTTTGGGGAAGTCAAAACAATAGGGTGTTCCCCTATCCTACCCAAATGACATCCCTAACACGAATAAAAACTTGATGTGTGAGCCGTACGCAGGTTTTTTATCCCCTTTATTTTTCGACAAAACTAATTTTGTATTATATGTCTACGGATCTGTGGAAATATCATGACACAGTGTTAAAGATTACTTTGTCGGTTATAAAAAAAAAAAAAAAAATACCAGCAAACTTCTGTATATAGCCTCCATCCAGGGCATATTCCCCTCTAGTAGGGGAAGGGGGCTAGGACACACTCACAAGGGTAGTCATTAGCATATTCGAAATGACTTTGTGGTTTCTTTTTTTCAAGATTTGCTTTATTATAATTTTATAATTTGCTTTATATTATAAAATATTATATTATATTATATTATAAATATTGTATTATATAAAGCAAATTATAATATGCTTTATTATAAGTCAACTACTGATAAGAAAATCAGCTCAAAAATAATTAAAAAAAAACGAGCTTTGTATAAATCCAAGGGCTACGTCTGGCTCTGTTAGGGAGGCTGGTTTAGTATATCACGGTTTTTACAATAAAATATCCAACGTGTTAATCAGCTCCGTGTTAATCTGAGGTTCATTTTAGAAAGGCTATTTCATATTCGCAAACGTCGTTTGACAAAACCTCCGAACCATTCCTAAAGACCTCCAAACCTTTTTCTTCCTTGTCTTTCGAAAAATTATATAAGAGACTTGAGGTTTTGACATTCCGAATTAGATGACCTCTGCATTCCAGTTCAGTGCTAGGGAAAATCGTTTTGTAAAACGTGAGAAATTAAACAATAGTTTATTATTTGACAATTTCTGGAACAAAAATGAAGGGAATCTTATAATCAACCAATTTTAAATTGACCAGGAAAAGTAATTAAGGGAGAAGTAAAAATATAGAAAAGTAGAAAAGTAAAGGTAATATTTCTGTATAAAAAATGCTAGAAAAATAAGCATAATCATTATTTCACAATTTCTGAAACAAAAATGAAGGAAATCTTACAATCGCTATAATTTTAAATCGGCTAGGAAAAGTAAAGGGAAAAGGCTAGTATAAAAATGCTGGGAAAAAATAAATATGGTTCATTGTTTTACTATATATGGGATGGAAATGAAAGAAGTCTCATAATCTTTATCATCGAACAATCTTTTTTTTCAGATGAGGATGAAGATGGTGACGCAGGTCAAGGGGGGTCTCACATCCATCTTTGGCAGTTCATAAAAGAGCTTCTTCTCCAGCCCGAGCTGTATGGTTCTGCAATACGATGGGTGAATAGAGAAGAAGGAATTTTTAAAATTGAAGACTCCGTCAAAGTAGCTCGCCTCTGGGGAAAGAGGAAAAACCGACCTGCTATGAACTATGATAAGTTGTCTCGATCCTTGAGGCAATATTATAAAAAAGGAGTTATGAAAAAAACAGAAAGGTCACAACGTCTGGTGTACCAATTTTGTGACCCGTATTTTAAGTAACCCATCCCTGGTACAAGGGAACTGTTTATATTTTGGAGCAATGGAGTCTGTTGCGTAGCAACAGTACTCCATCCCCAGAATTCCAGTGTATTGCCATTATCGGCAAATATATTTAGTTTATTTGTTTTTTATGAGGGGCTGTTGAGGGGTTCTAATTTAGTGCAAGATCCAAAACAATGTAGTCTAATTCTACCTTTCGCTCACTTCTAATTTCCGTGACTGAGTCACTGAATGACCTTGTGCCTTTTACTGACTCATGATTGAGCCATCTCTGTGCCATTTTATCGTCAATATATTTTATTGCCATCTTGTCCGCCCGGTGTGTCTGTATGAACTTTTTCGGAGTTACTTGCTTATTAAAATTTCAGCAACTTAAAGGATGATGAGATATTTAAAAGATGATAATTAAACGTAACGACTTGGGAAATCCTTTAGCTTAAAAGCTTGTAATTTAAGCTTTGTCTGATTTTAATCGATAAATTCTATAATTAAAAATCATTCTTCTATAAGAGCACCGCTCTAGATTGCAGAAGAAAGTAGTTTAAATATCATCAAAATACGTTTTCGTTTTTTTTTAAAACAAAGTGCAAAATGACAATATTAAATGAATTACGTGCTGCTCGTTGCCACCCATAATCACACTACTTTGGCATCTGCTATGCTACTAAATAGGTTACAACCCAAGGCTGGTTGAATCACGTCCTAATATCGTCTTTTAATTCCATTATTAAATATTCGTATAAGAAAGGGTAATTTTTGCGATTGAGCTGAGTTCTGGAAAGAAATGCTGATTGCGAAAATCGATGAACGATGACCGATATGGATTCGCTTTTCTGCGAATTTGATTTCGTTAAAGCTCAGCAAACTTTTACCAAAAGATGAGTTGGTTTTACAGTTTTCGGCTGAGCTTGAAAATGAACTAATTAACTAGGCAGTCCACTAAAGCGGCTTTCTTCTGATCCCAAGCTTCAAATCTTTCTATTCCGTTTGGAAACAGGTGATTTGAACTAGCCAGCCGGCTGAAATGAGTCTGCTGATACATAACCTTTTGACTGATCTTGGAAATGGACAATTTAAAAAACTAAGCTAATATGGATTTCTGCTCATTCACTGTTCCGTTCACTTCCTGTTGAATATAAGGATGGATGATTTAGATAGTCGGCCGGCTGAAGTGGTTTTCACAACTTCAAAGCTTCTTGCTGGGTACAGAAATGGATTACAACAATCGGTGAAGCGGCTCTTTGATTCTTCTCAACTTCATAGTTCCGCAGCTTTCTACTGAACATGAAAATTTGATTCAGCTAGCCAGTCTGCTAAAGTGGCTGTCTGCTGACTCACAGTTTCATAACTCTGAGCTGAGCGTGAAAATGATTTGTTTAACCGAAGTGCGGGAATCGTCCTTCAAGATCTTTCACTTTAAAGCTTGTTAAATAAGATGCTCTCGTTAGACTACTTGTTTTTGTGCAAAATAGGTAGGCTTGCCATACCTTAAAAATAACTCATAGTCAGTTTATGTCTTGGAACAACCATCCACGCCTCGACCTTTTTTTCTCCCGGGAATGCTTATCTGACTATCTGCAATTGGAATTGATGACTATCTGACTATCTGAATTGATATTTTATTGTTTACTTCCCAGGAATCTTCCTGAATTGAATATGTTGTTGGAGTTAACCGCTTTCATTTGAATAAAACGTTACATGTGATAAGTATGGTATTTTGTAGTAAACGTTATTTTCAGTTAAAAATTTTCTTCTGCGTTGGAAATGCCAAGATTTGTTTCTGTATTCGGATTTTTATTTTGCTTTTTGCATAGTGCGACTTGGTATAATTTTTTTTTTTTTTTTTTATAGCTTATCTCTCAAAAAAGCCTTGAAATCTGTTTTTTCTTATGAAAATGTATGGCATAATTTCTTGAATTTAAAATATAAATGGCAACCCTTTAGATACGGCTTTGTTTTGATTATTTATTTATTTATTTATAATTATTGTTGGGCAAAGGAAGGTAATTTCCCGTCCGTTGTGGTATTTTTAAGGTAGTATTTAGATGTTTGAAACGTGACTTAATTGGTATTTATTTTAGAAAACACTAGTTTTTTCATCGTTTGCTTATTGTTTTGTTTATCTTTTTACCATATATCAATGATATATTGTAGGTATGTTCCGTGAACGACCAGTGTATATAGGTACAAATAAGTCTAATCGATACTGCTTTTATAGTTATGCTTGGCTATTGTTTGGGCGGTGATAAGGTATTTGTGAAATCTAAATTAATTGTAATTTAACATAATTATTTATTGAAAAATAAAGAAATATTTATTTGCAAATGGATGTTTATATACTTTAACTTTGAAGATATGTCGACGATGTAATTTGATGAAGCTGGAATGTTTACATTGGTGATGTTAGACTTTATGGTAGCCTGTAACTTTTTAAGAACGAATTAGCGGTTGTCTGAACGCTAAAATTACTTCTTTAGTATTATGTCAACAATAAAGTTTTCCAAAAAACATATTATTAAGAAGAATTACCGTTGTTACACTAAATTATTTTGAGTTCGAGATTTACTCTTTTTTCTCACGATATTTGTATGATTTAATTTTATAGTCTAAAGGTCTATCCGATATTTGACATTAAAATGGTTTCGTATGAAAGATTGTAAAATAATCAATGATTGGTCAGCTACTAAGTCTGAAACGCTGAAACCGCTTAGAAACAAACCAATGAAAGACAAGTTTAGATTCTTATAGACCTTTTTTAAATCAGTAAATTAGGCAAACTTAGCCAACTTGAAACCACTGAAAAGTCTCTGGCAACGGAGTAAAGTCCAGCTGGAGCTGGCAGTCAACGAAGGTTTGCATATGTGGATTTAGCGTAGGGTTTATCAGCTGTTAGATTAGCCTTATAGGTTCAGTTGCCAAAACAAGTTTACATTCTTACAGACCTTTTGAAAACCAGTGTGGTAAGCCAGCTTAGCCAAATTGAAATCACGGAGTAAAATCCCGCGAAACTGTCAGTCAAGGAAGGTTCACACATGTATATTTTGAGCAGGGCTAATCAGCTGTTATTTTAGGCTAGTGGTAAATCTACTTTAAAAGGGATCCTTGTCGCTTTGAGATTAGCTTCGAATGAGTTCTATTATTTCGTCATCATTATCATTAACTTAAAAAATGGTGATTATGGTTCTAAATTTATCAGCCTGTAGTGACAAGAAGAAATCATTTTCTTAAAAAAATAAAAGACTGTGATACGTAGAGCCGCAAAGGATTCAAGAAAAATATATTAAGGGCGTTTGGAGGGGAAAATGAATTGTTCCCTCGTGAGCTATCTAGATTGTCTTTTCACGCCGAAAAAATGTTCGCATGCCAAATCCAGAAGAAAATTATCTTTCCGTCCTTAAGAAACTATGTACACAATTATTGCTCATTTAAAGACTAGCTACTCAAGAATTGAACGAGACCACAAGTGGCTTCATGCATGCCATTTATTGGAAGGACCTCGGACAATGAAATAAAATCTCATTTTCAATCGATAAAAGGAAATTTCAAAGCCAGATGTGTCTTAAAACTTTAGTACTAATCGAGATTTGAAATTTGTGAGAAAAAGACGTCTGTATGCAGTTATGCAGTTTTTGATAGAAGCCGGTGCCAAGTTCACCAATAAGGAATGCCGAAGAAAGAACCCAAAAAAATTGGAAATACAGGAATTAGCAAAAATTGGCTAAAAACAATTGGCACTAAACAACATAAGAAAGCATAACTTTCCTTTAAAGCTGTTGTTGTCTCTGGGAATAAATAGATTGATGAGTTTTTACAGGTAAAAGGCGTTATTAAAATTGACTAAATAGTTTCTGTTTAATATAAATACCGGAAAATTCTCACAAAATGTGATTCTAGCCTTAGAACTTTTAATTTTAAAACAATCAAAAGAAAAATCAGAAAATCACGGTTTCCAGATAAGAATAGACCTAAGATGTTTTATCCTAAGGGGACGAAAAATGTTTTATTTTGATGCCCTGGCAGAAAAGTAATGATTGATGGTGTTGTAATGATTGGTGTTGTGGGAACAAAGTAGTTTTGTTCCCACTGTTCGTAGGATCACTAGAAGTCTTTAACCATGACGATCATCGGCATGTCTGTTGCGTCTTTTGAATGGCTTCAAAAGTCGCGAGACGACCGTCTTTGACGACATTTTTCAGTTTAAAAAAAGGGAAGAAGTCACAGAGACTGAGGTCAGGAAATAAGGGGGTTGGGTAGGGAAGTACGGGAATGTCTTTAGGGGGAAAATTCCGTTATGGAGATGGCATATGGCAGTGTGACATGAGATGTTGTCAAAATGGAGCAATCATTTCTCTGCAATCTCTGACCTCACGAGAAAGACCAATTTTCTAAGTCATTCAATGACGGCTTTATAAAAAAGAAACGTAAATCTGTTAAAATTTAATTGGTCAGTCAACACTTGTAATGTTAAACGACAGTCTGATCTCACAGGAGCTTTCATCCGATCGATGTTTTCGTCCGTTCTCGATGTTAAAGGCCTCCATGAGCGTGATTCATCTTCAACATATTCTCAGCCTTCCATAAATGCTTTGCGCAAGCAAAAAACTTGAGCTCAGGATAAACAATACTCCCCACCGGAATGTTTTAACTTTTCATGCGTCACACTTATTGATTCTCCAACCTTAACACAGAATTTAATGGCACGATATTGCTCCAAATTCTAATATTCAATTTTACATAACGCATAACGAAGACATAACTTCACTAATTGCAGTCTAAAAATTCGTATAGTTAATAGAAGGAGTAGAAGCTCGAAATAAGTTACGGGAGGGTTCTGGTGGAAGCCAGATTGCTTGCAGTATCAGTCTCATCACTTTTCTTTATACCATTGATAGGCTTAACTTTCAATGCATTAAGATCGAATAACATCAACCTTGTTTTCTTGAATTACCTATTAAAGCAAAAAACCGCACATTAATCTAAGAGGAGAAAACATGAAAAATGTCTGTGTAGAAATTATATTCAGTGAAAAAGTAATTGTTTATTCTTTTTCTTCTGGTTACTTTAATTTAGATAATTTTGCTTGTGAGTTCTTTTTCGGTGGCATTTTGAATTTAAACTGAAGGAACATTTCACTTGACAGTGGCACTTATACGTGCAACTCCTACACAAATAGTATAAAAGTAAGAAAATGCTTGGGGACCTATTTCGCCTATCTAAAAAATTTCACGTTGCCATTCACTATCAAATAACATTTAGTGACTTCATTTGACTCCAGTTTGCCCCCCCCTCCTCCAATTGAAATTTAGTTTCTGCAAAAATCTTGTCAAAACTACGATAAGCCTGCACAATTCAAACAACCAGATAAACAGGTCAGTTTTCTTTAGTAAATCTTTGCCTTTATGGTGCCATATGGCTCATTTTTTACTGTCATTTTCACTTGGTCTGGAAAAATTGGCTCCAACCCCCCCCCGCCCCCCCCCCCCCCCATTTTTTGTCCCCAGGACCCATTTTGGATATATTCTTATCCAAAAACTAGATTTTTATTTTAAAAATTTTTAGTTGTTTTAAGATTATACTACAATGGCCTCCTGTGACTCTAGCATGACGTCACTCCAGAGAAAACTACAGATTGTCTTATATAAACGACTATCTGTCCCTTGGTTCCCTTTACCGTCTGTCGTGCTTAGTTTTTGTTTTTAAATTTTTATCCGGTTTACTTCCATCTCCCTTTCTCAATCTGTTTTGGTTGATATCTATTTGGTTGATAGAGTTTGAAAGACGTTTGATTAGAAGTTTAGAGTTTTTAGTATATTTAGGTGAGGTGGTTGTACGTCCGGGGAGGGAGGGAGGAACCCTATGGTTAAGATTATATAAAGAGGAGGCGTGTGATTGTGTCGAAGAGTGAAGTGGGAGCCGTACTGCGTGTTAGTGAAGAATCTTTTATGACTATGGGTCTCAACGGGAGTTCTGTCACAGAGCAGTGTACTTTAAGTTTTATTATTTTTTTTTAAATTAAATCCGATTGAACCTTGAATAAAGCTTTTAAGTTGGTATCGTATTTCCGTCAGTGTTGTCATGTTGAACCACCAAACTAAATAAGCAAGGCTTACTAGAAAAAATTAATAACGGTTTTAGTCCTTAATAATAGTAATTATTGCCGTAAATAATATTTTTAAAATAAATAACGAATAGTATTTATTTTGTAGCCATATTTTATCTTTTTATTGATGTCAAGAACGTATATACCTAATGTAGACTTTAAGGGCAATATTTTGTGATGACAATTAATTGAGTTTTAATCTATGATATATATATGAAAACCTTTAAATGAAGTTTGGTTTGACGGTTTTTAATGGTGACCAATTTTTTTATATGTTTTATGCCAAAAGGGGCTTTTGGAGTTTTTAAAACATAGGAACGGTTTATGTTATCAAAGTCTTCGTTTTCCAAGCATTTCTACAAGCAAAAAAGATGAAATGACTTATTAAAAAATTGAAATACAACCCCATATAAGACCAAATCTGCTTTGATTAAGAGACAATGGTTATGTGATATATCATATTTTATAGTCGATTTATAGCTCTAATTATGCAAGCTCGTCTCGATTGGTGCAACTGCTTTTCTTTACCTTATTTGGTTCACAACATTTTTGAAAGTTTCTGTTTTTTTTTTTCAATATACTATAATTTTTTTTTCATTAAAAATGCAGTCGGAAAGTGATCTTTGATATCAAAATTTATGATGCCGTATCTTAAATGCCAAAATAAACCTTCACTGCACAATTAACTGATTTTAATTAAATTAAAGGAAACCGGAACAAGGTTTTCCCACTATCCTGTAAAATTTGAATTGCGTATATAAAGAAGAACTACCGAAACTTTACAACAGTGAATCAAATTAAAAACTGTTAAGAATCGCCATCTATATTTGTGGATATTTAGTGGTTATCAGGAGTGAAGTATTCAATTTTAGCCTCTTTAATTTTGGAGCCTAGTTCTAAAAAAGAGTGGCACTAATTGGAAGGAAGGGGGTGTTTTTTCCTAGATTTCCCCACCCGATATTGAAAAAACGTTTCTGGGGGGTATTTTCAGTAAAAATAGATTTGTTTTGATATTTCCATTAACAGACTCTAAAAAAACAACAAATTCCCCCTCCCCTCCTTCTAGATATTAAAAAAATATTTAGTCCCCCTCCTCCTATATTTTTCTGAATTTATGCCACTAATCAAAACTACATTTAGATTATTCGATCATTAGATACCAAAATCATTGAATACTTTTGGATCTTTTTCAGCTTTTCAAAGAACGATTCAGTCAATGAAGCCCATCGTTAAGTGATAGATCTGTATTTAAGGGTTTTTAGTTGATTCTCCTTTTTGTAATTAAACATAGCCATTTCTAGCAAAAAAAAATACTCTGGTAGGGTATATTGACCAATGCTTCCTATATTACCCAAAAACCAAAGAAATTATTCTTACAGTTATTTATTTGTACATTTTATTCCCTTTTCTAATTAAACAGCAAATTCGGCTTGCCGAACACATAGTTTATTTGGGGATCCCTATTGGTCGGTCTATGCCTGAAACGCGTCATCTTTTGCAGAGTCATCTGTAGAAACGGATCTTTTTAGCCTATAGCCGTGTTGTAGTTTATAAGCGTCAGTTTGATCGGCGGATTTTGGCCCATCTGTATAATGCAATGGCACTACCCCATTATCTGTATTTAAGTCCCTTTTGGAGTATATTCAAAAAGGAAGATAAGAAAGAATTGCGGTCTATATATTGTAAATATGTGAAGTACCTCTTACGGCTTCCGCCATGGATAAGTACCCGTATTGTGACAAGTCGGTATGGGATTATCGACCCTAATGAAGCGATCATAGCCCAGATCGCCAGATATCTAATATTTTTACTCTAATATTGTTACTCATCCTTGGGCAATTATTTTGAGGCAATAGGTTCTGTTTTTTTGTAGTTAGGTATCCATTTGTTCTCTATTTCTCTTGTGTTTTTGTATTCTTTTGTAGTGTGTTTTTTGCTTTTTTATCTTATACCCCATCTGTTTCTTTTGATGGGAAATAAATATATACATACATACATACATACATTCTCTGTTGTTTTTATTTATTAGTTTTATTATATGTTTTATTTATTAGCCTAAATGGTGTGAACCTTAGCTATTTCCTTCCAGCAAATTGTTACTTGGAAAAGTTTGAATTAGGCAATGCTTCTGATATCATCTAATATTTGCCGTACAAATAAATTAGTCTTACAGTTATAAAGGTTAATAGCTTAGTTGGCTTTTTGTAATTCAACATACCATTTTCGTGTTTTTCTTATTAGCCTTGACTGTACCTTTGCTGTTCTTTTCTAGCAAAAAAAGTATTCTAACGAGTTTTGTGAAAAGTTGCTGGAATTTAAACTTAGTTTTGGTTTGGATTATTTGTTTTATAGTTGTTTTATGAGTTTGTATTTTGTTAACACTGATAACAATTTTACAAGCGAAATACTAATACTTTATTATAAGGTTTTTGAAATTGTCACTCATTAAAGGCATATAATCCCCTTAATGAATTTATATCTATTGAACATATAGTCAAATTTATGTTTATTGGCCAATTTAGAATGAAGAAGATAGGAAATAGTTAATTGCATTAATGATATTGCTTCTTGACTGTTTTTTCCTGAAAATAGTTCTTACCCGTGAAATCTTAAAAGTAGAAGGTTTTATATGAGCTTGAAGCTAATATAATGTTTGAATATCTAACTATTTATTTAATAGATGTCTTATGAATGTATGTCAATTGGGGTGAGGATGCAAGGTGGAGGGGGAATTTCCCCTCCAAAAGACCTTTTTTTGCCACCTCTTCCAGGATTTTGAAAAACACTGTTTTCTTAAGTAATGTTAACTGAAAATGCTGATACAAAGATTATATGAAATAACTGTTGGTATTATTAAGCTATTTGGTGTCAATGTTATTATAGTAAAAAAAAAAAAAAAAAAACTGTAGGCAGGTATCGTGTTTTTTTTTTTTTTAATTTTAGTTAAAATAGTATATGCTGAAATTTTGGACAACATTAGGTACTATTTGTTTTTTTCAAATACTTTTTGGCCTCCAACGACAAGTAGCTTGACCAGCAAATGGCCGGTAGAGGTCACTAATGGTAGCTCTTTGAGCAGGATTTTTCGAGGGCTACTTTAAAAAAAATATTTTTGAAAATAATATTAAAGTCTCAGTTTGGAAATCTATCTGTTTTTGTGCTATGATCCTTTAAATTCTTGTTTAAAGTATAAACAAATTTTTAAACTTTATTGTTTTGTTTCAAATTTTGAGCGTTTGTGAAATTTCTGATAAGTAATTTTCAGCAAAATAAAAAAAACTGCCCTAGGGCTGAATAATTTGAAGCAATTCCGCATTACTGACCATTCCAATTTCAGTTGAAAGATAATAACCTTCTGAATAAAATAGTAGCTTTCGTTTGGAAGTATCTCAAGCTTATAAATCCGATTTCTTCCGCTGATAAACATTCGATTTATTTCAGAAATTTTATTTTTTCTAAGCCCCAGTTTGAAAAATATAATTCTTCACTGTTGGTCAACATCATAGATTACTAAACTAAGGGGAAGCATAACCTTTGTGTTTTCAGTCTAACTAAATGGTAGTGAGGTGTTCACCAACTTCGTGACTCTAGAAAATACCTCCGGGGGGTTCAGGACACCATTATCGGGACTTCAAAACTTGAATCTCTGACTCCCGGACGTAGATTCGTGGCACTTATTGTGTAAATCTGAATGCACTAAGTTGTTAACCCCTTGCCAATACACCTGCCATTAAAATTAAATATAAAACTAAATATAAGTTTATCTATTCAGGGAATGTATTAGTACATAAACCATAGTGATCTAGGAAAAAAGAATGAAGAAAAATCAAGAAAAATTACAAGTTTACTGCGTACAATTTGAACGCTTCTTGTGCAAGGGTTGATACAGCTTTGTTCAAAAGTTTCTGGCGGTCTATAAAAAAAAAAAAAAAAAAAAAAAAAAAAATGTCTGCAGCTCTCCACTAATAGAATCATTTTAATATTTTATTACAGATTCGTGAGAATCTGTCTTTGACGGGGTGTATCTTGGACCAAATTTCCTGTGCTAAGTTAAGTTCTGACAGAATATATTTAATTTATAATTCAGAAGAGGATATTTTGGCAAGTGTTTAAGAATGAACATGAAAATTTTTGAAGTCTGACTTAGAAAATATGTCAGCTCCTCAAAACATCTAAATAAGGAATATTTTCAATAGAATTGCGCCTCCGATGTGCATTTGATTCTAAACTAAGGATAGCAGCCTGCTGATCCTTTCAGCAGCTGGTCGGGATAGCAGCTAGTGATCTTTCAGAACCCATAAATAAGAAATTACTTTGTAAAAGGTAGAAGTGTCACTGATACTTTCTAGCAGCAAACAAAAACGTTTGATTTTTATATAGTTACATTTTTGTTCTTGGGAGGGGATGCATCAGCAGAGGGATTCCCCCTGTTTTCTTCCGTTTGTACTATTGAATTCTATTTTTATAGCATAACAATTTTCGAGAATAATGATGTTACTGATATCCTTGTATAAATGGAGTAACTCATTTGTCACCTATGCTGCTTTTCCTGAGCACCAAAATTAGAAATCGGCATTCCCCTTTAAGCTGTCATTGCTAAGTGGTTGGCGCGCCGGTTTGCGAATTCTTTGCCCAAGGGGAACAGGTTCTATCCCTGGCATAGCCAGTTATTTGGTTTGGAGATGGAGGTCAGTGGCGAGACTCTTTAAGCTCAGTCAGAGTCGACCCGGCTTTAAATGGGTACCTGAGAAATCTGGGGAAGGTAAGCTGGAAGGGTGTGCGAAAGCACAAGATGGCTGGCCCCCAGTCCCCCATTGCACTTCCTGGCTGAAGGGCCACAAAACGGAGGTGAGCACCACAGATTTGGACCTTAAGGGTCTAAGGGTCTTAAGGGTCTTTTTTTTTCACCAGGAAACAGCCGAGCTCAAGTTACTATTTATTAAAAAAGAAAAATATGAAAACTTAATAGGTTCTACTTAATTTGGTCTTTTTCAATTTACTTTATATATTTATTGGTTGTAAATTTGTGTATATGGATTTAATAGGTTGGTTTTGACAAGAGTTAAGCTTTACTTTAACAGTTTGTTTTTATAACGCCCTAAGAAAACAGACGTCTTTGTGTGGACGAATATTTAGTTTGGTTTTGCTTCGAATCTGAACTGAGTTTAAAAAAAAATCTGGCTGATGAAGCTAAGTTTGATTCCAATCACGACCCTTTGTTGTCATTATTTTTCAATGGTATGCACCTAGGCTGATTTAGAATTTATTTTTCAATTCATTAAAGAGCATTTGAGTTAGAAATTAAAGAAAAACATTCAGAAATTTTGGCTTGAAACTTATGAATCTGATATTTTATTTCTTAACATTCAGGTAGTCACTTCAAGAAAATCAAAAAGGAAGGGGGGGATTCTCAAAATCTATCGGAGGGGGAACCTCATTGTTTTTCCTTTTTTTTAAATAAAAAGGCCAAACAAAGATATTTTTCTATGGAAGTACCAAAAAGAGGTATTTTCTAAATGAAAGGCAAGGATTTTTTAAAAGCAAGGAGGGCAATTGCCCTCCTTGTCTCCTCAACCCAATTGAGGTACCTTTTACTATTCGTAAGCCAGCTACTAAATTGATAGATAAAATTCAAATATAACTTTATGTTTAAGTCCAAATAAACTTTTACTTTTTTTAATGTTTCACGCGCCAGTTAAACAAATTCCAGGAAGAAAATAGTCAAGGTACAGTATCATTAATATAATTTACTAATTGTTATCCTACATTAGCCAATAACCACAAATTCAATCTCCCTCATATGCTTGTAATGAACGAAAGGGTCAATATCTTAGTTCCTTCCAGGCTTCTAAAACTAAGAGCTACAAAAAAAAGTCCCTTTTGTCTGGCGTTTTGAACGAAATAGACTAATAAAAGACGAATGAATAAATCTAGAAACTTCAATGATAAAATAATAATAAAAATGATCCTTTTTTGCATATTTGTTTAATAAAACTCACAAACTTTGCAATTACTTATGAAAATTCCGACATTATTTATGTATAAAAATAAATTACAAAATAAAATTTAAACTCTTCTA
The DNA here is from genome assembly GCF_032884065.1 of Artemia franciscana. Taxonomy (NCBI): domain Eukaryota; kingdom Metazoa; phylum Arthropoda; class Branchiopoda; order Anostraca; family Artemiidae; genus Artemia; species Artemia franciscana. The sequence continues at coordinate 55,717,495 of NC_088864.1, forward strand.
TTCTTTATATCACTCTTCTCTAAAGTTTCATTTTCAACTGGAGAAGATAGCAAACTTTTTCTTCTTTTATAGTCTAATATTTTCTGTTTCAACTTCAATCTGGCATGCGGATCAAGACTTTCTAATAAGGCATCCAAATTTCTAGCAGGCCTAGGAGTTGATCTTGTTCTGCTTATGGATACCAGCGGATTTGCTGTTACAGATTCAACTGATGAACTGACAGAATACTTAATAGGTTGCCAAGGGTTTTTAAAACCTAAAGAAAGTGATTGTTTACTTTCAATATTGTTGTTTTGCTCTATCACCTGTGTATTAGCAAAATTCTGATATCCTCTCTCCTCCTCTTTATCTGCGATTTGTTGCCCTGAGCTCCCACGACTAAGGACGGAAGGTCTAAGGGATGAGTAAAGGGGATGATTCGTTCCCTTAAGATTATTTTCAAGGCTGGGTGAGGCTTGTTCTCCATTGTATGTGTTGAGAATTTTCACTGGTTGTGGTGAATAACTACTTTCTGATGGTATATTTGATACAACAAAAGGCAGACCTTTGTTTGGTAACAATGAAACAGTATACTCCTTAAATTGATCTCTTTCAGAATCCCTGGAGTCGTAGTGGTTAACATCAATATTAGGTGAATTCACTTTATCTTTTTCTCCATTTTTCAGTTGAAGATGATTATCGTTTTTATAATTAGCATCAGACTTAATATCCTCTTCAAGTTTTGTATCGATCTGAGTATCTTTTGAACCTAACGGAGAAGCGTTGTCATGTTGGTCTTTTTGAAAAACGGGAAGCTCCGCTGACTCACTATCTTTATCTATGTTTTCCAAAATTCTCATCAAGTATTGTTCCAAATATTTATCAATACGTTCCTTGTCTATATTTGTAACTAACTGTTCTTCATTCCCTTTTGGAATGCTTTTTCCTACTGGGAGCTCTCCAATATTTAAATTATTCTTTTGGCCAGAATTAGTATTGTGAATATGAGGCAACCTTGAAGAAATCAAAGTGGCTTCAGATGTATATGGGACCACTTCAGTAGCATAATCTTGTCTAAAATAAGCTGTACTCGGTCTCTTTGTGATGGGAAATGAAGTTGAAGTAACCCTTTCGAAGCCACTTAGTTTTGGTGGGGAATAATAATGAATCAAGTCTCCTTTTGTGTCTAACTTTAACTGACTTGAATTAGAATGACGATGAGACTCATCTTGAGAAATTTCTATAGATTCAGAAAGTGTGGAGAATTTCGTTCCAGCTCCTACCAGCTGCTCAGCAGTAGAAGATGACAGTTGCTGAGTGTCATTGGATCGGTTATTTCGGTAGTATGTGTTATGCGGTGAATCCTCTACATTTTTGTTTTTTGTTTCTGAGTTCTTTTCTTCTTTTTTTGAATAGAAAGGGTTGTATGGTGACCCTGAATTCACATTAGGAAGAAGTAAGTAAATTCCAGCAGATATAGGAAGCTGCGAAATCGGAAGGAAAGCAGACTGACTAATGTTGAACTCCTCAAGATTAACATTGACCCAATCTGACTTGCTTGACTCAATCCCCTCTTTACCGAAACTATCTTTACTAAATTTGACTTCGCTATCCACTTCTTTCAAGCCGGTTTTAAATCTCGAGGATAGAGTGGAGCTATGTCCATAATTTTGATTGGTGAGACTAGTAGACGGAGTGTTTACGAAAAGTTCAGTATTTTTATCGGGGGGATACTTTGGATGTATAAGGCCAGATGAAGATGGCTCTGGAGTAGGAAATTCCAATTCACTGGCTGGTTTTGACGTTTCTACAGGTAGAGAAGCACCAACTGAATAGGGCTGGTAGGTATTGTTCTCTATTTGATATTTTAATGTACTTTGTGTAGTGGGTGTGTTGTAGGATCCAACCAACTCTGGGCCTAGGGGACTTTGATGCAAATTCAAGGGATAAGGCCCTGGGAGGTTTTGAAAATACCCTCGATAATAAGGATTATAAGGAGAAAGAGCGTTGTACGGGTTAAAATTGTTAAATAAATGAGGATATAAAGGGTATGGGGGATAACCCTGGTATTGATATGTATTATTATGTATTTGAAAATAATCGCTCTGGTTTAAGTTGGCTGTGCTTGTAAGGGACGCCTTAGAGCTTAAATCAGTATCGTTGCTACTGCTTACCATATTTTCATGCGATTGGTTTCTTTCTCGAACCGTCGAATTATTATTAGAACTTTGCTGAGGAACGTAGGATGGAACCCATGTCGTTTTTATGTTTGCAAAAGGATTTTGGTTAGTTTTATTGTAATCTCCAAAAGAATATCTATCCAAATTAGCTGCTGTTTGTGGCGGATTATGAAGCGAGCCAACGATTTCAGAATGAGTGTTTACACCCAGCTCTAAGTTTGTTTGCAGTAGCTCTCCATTTTGCATTGTTACCAAGGTGTTATCATATAAGCTTTGACCTGGTCTTGCTACGCTTTCATTGAAACTATGACCCAGATTTGCAGTTTTTAAAGAATGCTTACCTTCACGTTGTCCGTTGCTAATATTGGTATCATGCATAGAAGTGTATTTATTTTCTCCAGAATTTATAGAGGGAATATATGAGAAAGTACTTTGATCATCAATGTAAAGTTTTTGAGGTTGATCCAGTGCGCCTGGAACTCTTTTATAATTTGGATTATAAGGTGAAAAAGTGTTTGTTGTGTCCTGATGAAATTTATTAAACGGCACTAAAGGAGTTTCTCTATAATTTTGCACTGGGTAATCTTTATCATTTGCTTTAAAAAAAGGATTATGTGGCGAACCTCTGTAATTCTGGTTATCGGTGTGCCCTTTTGACGGTGAATTACCCGTTCCGTCCTGTAAGGAAATAGGATGCAGAAGTGAGTGCTCTTTGTTAAATTGCTCACTTTGAACCTTGTGAAACCCACTAGGATTTTTACCAGGCACATTTTCAGATACAGGACTTCCAGCTTGGGAGAATATATTATGACTACTAGAATTAGATCCTTTGGTGTCTGCGTAGTTATAGGCTTTATAAAAAGGATTATTCAGTGAGCTTCCGTAATTCTTACTATTTGTATATAGATGACCAATTCCAGCATGAGAGGAGACAGCGTGTGGGAATGAATGCTCTTTGCTCAAATATTCCTGATGAACATGATGAAATTCAGCAGGGTTTCTAACGGGTGTGTTTGCAGATTCAAGCTTTCCAGTTTGTGGTGATTTATTAAAATCACCACTAGAATTAAAACCCTCTTTGTTTCCTATGTAATCATAGGCTTTATAAAAAGGATTATATTCTTGATTCTTTGATTCGTGATCCGTGATTGGTGAATATTCGTGATTCTTATTATTACCCTTTATATGACCGATTCCATCTTGTGAGGAGACAGAGTATGTTGACAAACCCTCTTGGCTGAAGTATTTATAGTGGACTTGCGGGGTTTCGTTGGGGTTTTTAATGGGTTCTGCTTGTGAGTTGGGCCTTCCAGCTTCTGGGAATATATTATGAGGGATATTAGAATTCAGACTTTCTATGTTATCTGCATAGTCATTGGCTTTATAAAAAGGATTATACAGTGAAGCACTGTGCTTCTTGCTATCACCGTGCATATGACCCACGTGCTCCCACGTGCTTTCGTCGTGGGAGGAAAAAGAGTGTGACAGAGAATGCTCTTTGACTGAAGCTTCAAATAGGACCTTATGGTATTCATTAGGATCTTTACTAAGTTCTCTTTCAGGTATAGGACTTCCAGCTAGCGGAAATATATTATGATTACTCTCAGTTTTAAAAGCAGGCCTTGACGGATCAAACGAATGACCTTGTTGAAAGTCGTTTTTCTTCGTGTCATAATTCAACAATTGTTCTTTCCTTGTTTGATGTATGTCATCTAAAACTACACTTGGCCTTATGACTGTTTTAGCAGCGGATAGGGAAGTTGGACTATTATAGTTAGAAGGGATATCTCTAGGTGGTTCAACAATTTTAATAACCATTTCATTTATCTCTTTGTCTTGGTTCTTCTGCAATTGAAAAGTGTCTTTAGTTCTATACAATTCTGCATTAGCTGTCTCAACTCTATTGGCATTCCATACAGTAGGTCTTTTTATGTAGTGAAACGCATTAGTGTCATCTGTATTATCTACTTTGATATTTTGAGCCTGTGTTGATGATCCCTTAGTTCTTAGAACACTATTTCCGGGCTCTTTGTAGTAAGGGTTATAAGGTGAAGCATATGATTTTAATTCACTCTTATTCTCAGATTCATTATCTAGATGACTTACGCTTGGAGATAACTGCGGTTTTATAATTGTCTGTTTCAATCCTGCCACGGTAGATTGCTTGAAACTAGGTTCAAAGCTTTTACTATCTGATGTATGGGTATTGGGCTCATTTAATTGGACACTTCCTTTGTAACCCGATTCATGGTCTATCTTATAACTTTGGAGGTATTGCGATTCCTCATTTGGTACAATACGTATAGACGGCTTAAAGGAATTAGTTATAACACTTTTTGTCCCGGCCTTTAAATTGTAATACTGAATATCTTGCGGCTCCATTGAGTATAATTTTTCAGTTTCTGAATCATTATATTTAGCGTTTGAATAATCGGGATGTGATATGTAGGCAGAGTCGTGATGAGACAGCTCGTCTTTCGGTGAAGGTTTATTCTCTACATTGGCAATAGGAGAGCGATTGTTTTCTCCTTTGAGGGGATAATTTGGTTGACCAGAATTCAAGGAAAAGGGATCGTTTGCTCCAATTACTCCAGCCGATTCCTTGATATATGTCTTCCATGAAACTGTTGGGTTACTGAAAGTTGGTGGGTTTTGAGTAGCTGTTGATATGAAGTAATCATTTACATAATTAAAGGTTGGAGTTTTGGTAGTGAACCGAACGATATTAGCATTGTTTGTTTTAGAATTGTCTTTTATATTTATTGTTTCACTTAACTGTAAACTCTCTCCAAAATTGTTTTTGTGCGTGGGTAGTTTTTGATTCGGCTTATCAAAAGTGTTCGTGTTTTTCTCACCATCATAAAGATATACGTTATCTCGCTCAACATGTTCCAGCACAGCTTTTGTGTTATTAGTCTGTAATTTGTAGCTTGATTCATACAAAGGTATTTGATCTCTGAAAAGAGGCTCGTAAAATTTAGATAAATTTTCATTCTTTTCTTCCTCCTTTGTCAAAGGGGTTTTCGTTGTGAGTAGATCATTCGGATTAAAATAGTTAAAATATACTGTCTTTTCAGTAGGTTTGTGAATTTTGTCCAGTTGAACTGGCAGTCGTGATGCTGGCTTTTTCTCCAGTATTGCAAAAGTAGGGGGGGCTTGTGTAGTATAAACTCTTTCATTAGGCTTTAATTCTTCAACGTGAGAAATTTGGTGGTGAACATTTTCAACGACAGGCTTTTCAGGACGTGGGGCCAGCTGGAAAGAGGGTTTAAATTTCATTGGACGGGTTTTGGTATTGGAAGAATATATTTTTAATGGCCGGTTTCCATAGTCAACGTACTGGGAAATTAAGGAACTAGGCTTAAATTCTGGTGTTTTATCTAAAACAGATATGCTAGAAATAGATTCAAGCTTTGGCTCATTGGCTTTAGAATAGCCAAGGTTTGGCACTGCAAGGGGGGTTTCTCGTGTCAAGGTTTGCTCTTCTTTGAACCTGTTCTTACTATTATCGAAGTAATGTGGCTCATAATTATATTCTGGATAAAAAATTGGAGTAGCAAATAAATCTGAAGGCTCTGTTGTAACTTCACTTTTGGTATCCCCATTAATTGAAGCAGAGTATTTTCCCCTTTCAAAGGGTGTACTACTTAAGTCAATCACATGATGAAAGCTGCCTGCTTGAAGAGGGTGTTCATCCAAAGTCAAATCTTCATTCTCAGCTTTTTGTTTCAGTTCAGCAATTATGTCATCAATGTCCTCTGATTGATATTTTTCTCTTTCAAACTGTGATTCAAAGTTATTAATCTTATAATCTGAGGCATTTTCAGGGTCAGCATTAACTTCCGACTGTGGGATAATATGTGGACGTTTTTCAGCAGATGGTAAATCTGTCTCAAAACCTTCAAAGTCCTCTGGGGAATTTTGATGACCGGGGTGCTTAAACCTAACCGGAATCCTTTGCGGCCGTGAGTGAACCGGTCTTTTTGAATTTAAGCTGATAACTTCATAATTTATATTTCTATATTTTTTCTCCCCTCTCTCATAATGGTCTTGATCTAAAAAACTATTCTTATACTGTTCCTTCCTTTCGTCTTCTTTGTCTCTGTATTTTGCTTCTTTCTCCGGCAATTTACCCTCCAAGTCTGTCTCAGTTATCCCCTCAGGGTTATGGAAACTATACTTTGGTTTTCGTCTTTTATTTTTTGCAACTATTTTGATTTGTTCTTCTAATTCTCTAAGGGGTGGTCTATTATTTTCTGCTCTTTCACCATGATTTATAACTTCAATATGACCAGTCACAGGATCGATGTATGTTATATTGGCTCTGTAGCCAAGATCATCGGCTATGTAGTTAACTACTTGAATTCTTCCATCTGGCAACGTCACCTGGTATTCACCCTTAGTTTTGCCATCTTCTGATGTTTCGTGATGAGCGTGGCTACTCAACTCCCTTGGGTCGTCAACGTTGTATCCAAATTCGTATGTGGCTTGTTGCTAAAAGAAAAATTAACACCGTTAGTTTAGCCTCTTTGACACTAATTAGATTAATTCCCTCGTTGAATTTTTTGGATCGCAAACGCCTATACATTAGATTATTGCAACCTTAAAGTACGAAGGACATTAAATTAAACACATTTTTTTTTGTTTCCCTGACACAGTGGTGGTTCTGGCCTCTCTTGTGCCCGGGGGAAAATCTTAATTAGCACCCTCCCCTGCCTGTCTCCCTCAAAACTCTTAAGCCAAATTTTAACAAAATGTTCATTTATTAACGAAATTATTTTAGATTTATTAATTAGTTAATAATTTATTTTTGATTATTTCTTATTACTTATTTAAATTGTATATTTTAATATTTTTTTTATTTAATTAATTAATTAATTAATAATTTAGTAATTATTTTTATTTATTAACTGCACCTGTAAAATTAAAAAAATTACAAAATGACTATAACCAATACATTATTTATTTGAAATCTTCCGCCCCTAACATTTCTACGCCAGGGACTAATGTCCCGTCTGTTGCCCCCCCTAAAACCTCTACCTGAGCTAGTTTCAGGTCTTTACATACATGAAAATCACGATTTTCTAAGATTTTTCTTCTGTTTTGAGTTTTAGGGTAGTACTATATTTTTGTCACCATTGCCTGGTTGAATCGTGAGAATGAATAGATAATGATAATCAGTCACACTTCACAGCACTTTTTGTCCTTAAAATTTAAACGTTGACATTTCTTTGACTTCGAAAGACTACTGCACGTACAAAAGAAAGCTGCACCTACTTAAACTGTTTGGTGCAGTGTGTCCCTTGTTATCTGATTTTTTTTTTTGTGATCCACGATTATTATTTTTTTTTTTTGGTATCTGCTGCTATGGGGGTTTTCTTCACCAAAAATAGAATTCACGATTTTTTATAATATATGATATATTTATGATGATAAACTAATTTATGATCATACATTCATGACGTGCAAATTTATGATACACTAATTTCATGGCTGTGTAACTTTCCACTTTACCCGTTAAAATGGTCAGAGTCAGGGTTGCCAGTCCTCGCAATTTATCACTATTTCTAGTGATTTTTTTTATACAGTACTGCCTAAAAATAAAAAGTCAATAAATCAGCAAATAATTTACTAGATTATTGAAAAAAATCGTTTAAATCTAGTGATTTTTTTTTCACCGGGTAGTAGCTCTAATCAGAGTTAATTTTCACTGCCTTTGGTACTTCAAGAATATTCATCTATGTTATACTTATTATGTATTAAATATTGAATGCTAAATCTTGTTTTTAAGCTAATTTGAAGGGTAGGGGGTCATAGGATCAGACCATCTTTTCCTTCACATTGGCTTGAATTTATTTTTTTTAAGTTGCTTTCTCTTCACTTGCGTTTAAGTATTTAACGTATTTTGGATTTTTATGTGTATACACAAACCATTTATTTCTTAAAAGTAAACGTTATCCTTAGAAAAATAGTAAAAGAATAAATAATATCAATCAGAATTCCATACATTTAATTAGAGAGAGAGAGAGGGGAGAGAGAGAGAGAGAGAGAGAGAAAGAGAGAGAGAGAGAGAGAGAGAGTCTTTTAAGTTTATCTTATTATTTTTTTTCTTTTTTAGGTTCATACGTATAAATGCAAATAATGACATCTTGCTACCCTTAAATTGAGAAGGTGAAATGTCTTTTTTAATATATAGACCTATCCTAAGGAGTCTCTTTGGAAAAAAGAAAGATTTACGCCAAAATATGCATAAACACGAATAGTTAGACGAAAAATTTATCAAACAGTTCGTGCTAACGAACTGTAGTAAGGATCGACCCGGCTAAATAGAACCCAAAACTCTAAAAAATGGAATTTTGATACCAATAGCTACATAAAAAGAATCGCATTTTAATGCTGATTATGAATATATACGTTTCATCAAGTTTAGTCTTACGAATCAAAAGTTACGAGAATGAGAAAATTTGCATTATTATAGAAAATAGGGGAAAACATCCCCTAAAAGCTATTGAATCTTAACGAAAATTCCACCATCAGATTCAGCGTATCAGAGAACCCTACTGTAGAAGTTTCAAGCTCCTATCTACAAAAATGTGGAATTTTGTATATTTTGCCAGAAGGCAGATCACGGATGCGTGTTTATTTGTTTGTTTGTTTTTTTTTTTATTTTCCCCAGGGGTGATCGTATCGACCCAGTTGTCCCAGAATGTTGCGAGAGGGCTCATTCTAACAGAAATGAAAAGTTCAAGTGCGCTTTTTAAGTGACCATAAAAATTTTAGGGCACCTAGGCCCCCTCCCACGCTAATTATTTTCCCAAAGTCAATGGATCAAAATTCTGAGATAGGCATTTTATTCAGCATAGTCGAAAAGCCTTATAACTATGTCTTTGGGGACGACTTACTCCTCCACAGTCCCCGTGGGAGGGGCTACAAGTTACAAACTTTGACCAGTGCTTACATATAATAATGGTTATTGGGAGGTGTACAGACGCTTTCAGGAGTATTTTTTGGTTGGGGGAGGGGTTGAGAAGAGGGGGATATGCTGGGGGAACTTTCCATCGATGAATTTGTCATTCTTAATGAATTAGGACAAAATTCAATATTTAGTGTAAAGAGAGAGGTACTGACGAGGGGGCAAACCCTCTCATATGTGTAATAAAAACATGAGAATAAAAATTTCTTTACGTAAGCTAATTTATAATTTGCGTATATCTTTTACTAACTAAAAGATTCGTAAAAAATTAAAAGTTCTAGTTGCCTTTTTAATTAACCAAAAAATTTGAGGGCAACTAGGCTTCCTCCCCCGCTCTTTTTTTCTCAAAATCATTCGATCAAAATTATAAGAAAGCCATTTAGCAAAAAAAAAAAAAAAAAAAATGCAAATTTCGTTTTAATTATTCCTCTGCGGAGAGCCAAAGTCAAAACATGCATTGATTCAAAAACGGCCAGAAATTAAATAAAACAAACAAGTTTTTTCAACCGGAGCGACATTAAAACTAAGGAGCGACATTAAAACTTAAAACAAACAGAAATTACTTCGTATATGAAAGGGGCTGCTTCCTCATCAACGCTCGCTCATTACGCTAAAGTTTTTTACTGTTTTAAAAAGAAGAGTTGGGAGAAAGAGTAAAACTTTAGCGCAAAGAGCGGGGCATTGATAAGGAAGCAGTCCCTTTCATATACGAAGTAATTTCTGTTCGTTTTAAGTTTTAATGTCGCTCCTTACTTTCAGTTGAAAAAACTTGTTTTTTTTTTATTTAATATCTTTGAGAGACAAAGCCAACCGTCTTTGTCTTCAAACAATCTCTAACAATAATCTTTGCCTTGATCATCTTTTATAACAGTAGGGTTGTCATCCCCTAGCAATTTTATTTTTGACCTGGTGACGGCCGTGGAGAACATACAACTAAAGAGAAAATTTTCATTCATCGAGTCACGCCTTAATCAGTGAAAACTTGGCTTTAACCACAGCAAGGCGGTAATTAAAAAGTATATTTGCAAAAAAGTGTGAGAAGTTTTTAAAAACATGTTTAATATTCAGATTCTGCAGTTGAACACTTGAGGCTACGTAATAACATCTATATAAGTTTCACTTGTGAGGAAGAAATTGTAACAAATATTGATGTAGTACAAAGACCTATCCCCCCCCGATTATTGACTTAAGAGTCTAAACGTTTGAATCCTGACTCCAGCTTTAATATCCGTGCTATGCGTACACTTTGTAACATTTTCCGATAAGTTACCTAGTACCTTCAATCTGTGTAATGCAAAGAACAATTTTGAATTCTAAAATGCTATGAGCTGATAAAAGGGAGGGAAGATGGGGGAAGGGAGAGAATAGAAGACCACGATCTGGAGGGGTGACAACCAAGAGTAAGTTAGAGTGAAAAGAATTACAACGAGCTCAAGAAAAAATACAATCGCTAATAATAAAAAAATGAGGAAATAAAAATCCATGAGATGGGGGGGGGGATATTATCCTTGACAATATTTCAAAGCTTAGAACTTAAAGATCTAGATTAATTGATGCTAGATCAGTCAATGCCTAAGACAACAATAATTTGTAATACAGTAATATTAAGAAAATTTAAACAAATTTTTCTGTAAGTTCAAATTTTAAATAAATCTTCTGCATCCTAAATCTTATGAAAAAATTATGAAAAAATGGAATATTTAGTTTTTTTCTTACTTACTTTATTCTTAAGCCAAAAGTAGCATAACCAACATTGTGTCGCGTAGCAATTTCTTATAAGAAAATTTCAACTGGCGGAATTTGTACAAACTCTAGATTAGAGTAAAAATGGGCTAAATTCTAGCACCGAATTCTCAGATATATGGTCAGTTCAAGTAATAAAGACCAGATTTTGCCACTTTTTCGGTGAAAAATCAAGCAGGAAAACCTAGCAGTACTTGCCCTACAGATATTCAGAACTAATGATCAAATAGTTCGTGGTAACGAACTGTAGTAAGGAGCGACCCAGCTCAATAGTAACCAAAACTCTAAAAAATGGAATTTTGATACCAATAGTTACATCAAAAGAATTGAATTTAATGCTGATTTTAAATATACAAATTTCATCAAGATCAGTTATAACCATCAAAAGTTACGAGCCTGAGAAAATTTGCTTCATTTTAGAAAATAGGGGGAAACATCCCCTAAAAGTCAAACAATCTTAACGAAAATCACACCATCAGATTCAGCGTGTCAGAGAACCTTATTTTAGAAGTTTCAAGCTCCTATCTGCAAAAATGTGGAATTTCGCATTTTTTGCCAGAAGACAGAACACGGATGCGTGTTTATTTGTTTTCTTGTTTTTTTGTTTTTTTGTTGTTTTTTTTTCCAGGGGTGATTGTATCGACTGAGTGGTCCTAGAATCTTGCGAGAGGTCTCATTCTAACGGAAATTAAAAGCTCTAGAGCCCTTTTTAAGTGACCAAAAAATTGGAGGGCACCTGGGCCCCCTCCCACGCTCATTTTCTCACCAAAGTCACCAGATCAAAATTCTGAGATAGCCATTTTATTCACCATAGTCGAAAAACCTAATAACTATGTCTTTAGGGAGGACTTACTCCCCCGTAGTCCCCGTGGGAGGGGCTGCAAGTTGAAAACTTTGACCTGTGTTTACATATAGTAATGGTAACTGAGAAGTGTACAGACGTTTTCAGGGAGATTTTTTGGTTTAGGGGGGAGATTTGGTGGGGGAGTTAAGTGGGAGGATATTTTCATGGAGAGACTTCTCATGGTAAAAGAAAATTTCAATGAAGGGGCGCAGAATTTTCTAGCATTATTTGAAAAAACAATGAAAAAATAAATATGAAAAATTTTTTCTACTGAAAGTAAGGAGCAGCATTAAAAATTAAAACGAACAAAATTATTACGCATATGAGGGGTTTACCTCCTCGTTATACCTCACTCTTTCTGCTAAAGTATTTTTAGTAATTTCAACTATTTATTCTACGGCCTTTGTGATTCAGAGGTCATTCTTAAGGAATTGGGACACAATCTAAGCTTTAGTGTAAAGAGCAAGGTATTGACGAAGGTTGAACCTCCTCATATACGCAATAAAAACATACGAATATAGAAGTTCGTTACGTAAGTTAATTCGTAAGTTACGTATATTTTTTACCAATGAAAACGTTTGTAAAAAATTATAAGTTCTAGTTGCTTTTTTAAGTAATCAAAAACTTGGAGGGCAACTAGGCCTCCTCCTTCGCTTCTTTTTTCTCAAAATCTTCCGATTAATTGCAATCAATTAATATGCAAATTTCGTTTTAATTGTTTATGTGCGGAGAGCCAAGATCAAAACATGCATTAATTCAAAAACGTCCAGAAATTAAATAAAAAAAAACAAGTTTTTGTAACGGTAAGTAAGGAGCGACATTAAAACTTAAAACGAACAGAAATTGTTCCGTATATGAAAGGGACTTTTCCTCCTCAACGCCCCGCTCTTTACGCTAAGGTTTCTTACTGTTTTAAAAAGTAGAGTTAAGAGAAGGGTCAAACTTTAGTGTAAAGAGCGGGGCATTGAGGAGGAAAAGTCCGTTACATGTACGGAGTAATTTCTGTTCGTTTTAAGTTTTAATGTCGCTCCTTACTTACCGTTACAAAAACCTGTTTTTTTATTTAATAATAAGGTAAAGATAAAGAATACGATACTGGACTTTCCAGTGCCTACCGGTAATGATTATATCCGTTGTCTGGCCCCTCAACTAGGTAGTGAAATAGGGGAGGGGATCAGCCAAAAGGTTTACCTTTCCCAGATTTCTCCAAGTAACCATTTAGAGCTGTGTAGACTCTGGCTGAGCTTACGGAGTCACGCCACTGACCCCCGTCCTAAGCCAAATAACCAGTCGCACCAGAACTCAAACTTCGTCTTTACGGACAAAGGATTTTAATTTTAGCGTGATAATCACTCGACTAGTGATCAAAGCAAAAAATGTGTTATGAATATAAATTTTGCTTGAAACGACTGTGTAGGAAAAATGAATCACTTAATATTAATCTTCCTTTGACCTACCAACTTCCCATAAGACAGTTTCCATGCTGATTACAAATCTGAAAACTCTTCTGCTCTATCACCTTACAAAGACATATTTTTTAATATGCTTTCGTTGCATATTCAGACACCGGGACACAAATGACGTGTTATGTCTGTTATAACGTAATAGAGGCAACAATCTTGACAGGGCCTTTTGAGGGTGAGGCTTTTCTTATTCCACGCATTCTCATGATTCCAATGGATCTGCCTTTTCAACCTAAAAGATTGCAATTCCCAATTTGATTAGCATATTTAGTTTTCAGTCCAGAACCACTAAAGCTATTATGTAAATATCAAAAATATTTATGTTGTCTGAGCAATAATTTTTAGTTTTCATTTCAAAATAGAAAATTAACTGACAATTTTAGAATCATAGCTATCTATATATATAAAAATAAGTTGTCTGTCTGTGGATCAGCTGACGTCATGTTTCTGTGTCGACTGGCGTCATGAAGTTAGTTGTCGTAATTTTTGCTATGACGGTGACGTCATTAAAGATATTTAAGACATATATGTTCACGTAGAAATCTATTAATGTTTAAGTTTAAAATGACTGATGAACTTACAATGGCAAAAGCCGATGAAGATGCTCAAAGAGTCTATGCCAAAAAACTTGCTGCTGATAGAGAAAGTCAGAAAAGAAAGCGTGCCGAGGAATCAAAAGAACAGCAAGGAAACAGGCTTGAGGCTAAAGAACGCAAAACCGCGCAGTTAGATGAAGATTCACCTGGACAGCGAGAGTCAAAACATATCAAAACTGAAAATGATAGCGATGATGATTGGGTTTGGGATCTTGACTTGGATTAGGTCATCAATGCCTACCAGATTCTAGTTAAAAAAACAAAGGTTCGGCGATATGTATTTCATAGTGAAGCTGAAAAATAAAGAAGAAAAAGAAAACTGAAAAAAGAAAAAATGTAAAAAACTAAAAAATACTAAAAAGAAAAAACACTCAAAGAGAAATTACAGACCGGGACACAAATGACGACCGGGACAGAGGGAATATAAATAACGACCGGGACACTCAAGGAGAAATTACAGACTGGGATACCGGGACACAAATGACGACCTGGACACAGGCAATATAAATGACGACCAGGACAACAATGGCAACACCCGAGGAAGCTGCTCAAAACGAATGTATTCACGCCGGAGTAGCTGAGTTGGTAAAGCGTTATGTTTCAGGTTCTAGGTCCGAGAGGCTCCAGGTTTGAACCTTGGCTTTAGCATTAATACAAAAGAAGAAAAAAACTAAAAAAGGTAAAAACTACAAAAAAACTAAAAAGAAAATATATATATATATATTTATATATATCATCTTTTCCACAAAAATAATAATTTAGTGCTTCTGCTTAA